>NC_141377.1:5343290-5512856 GCF_017979445.1 Akebia trifoliata | reverse complement strand
TCCAAAGAGGGTAATAACTTGAATTTTGAAGGTTTTTTTTTTTTTTTGAAGATAAGAACTTTGAAGGTTAACAAGTTGAAGATGATTCATTTTCTCCAATAAAATTTACGGGAAACGAAATCTTTATTGGTTCTACTTCCTATTCTTTTTTATGAGGAGAATGAATCTTTTTATTGAAGGATCGAAAAAAAAAAATCAAATCTGAATCACCCGTGAGAATGATTTGGAAGATCCAAAACCAAAAATAACGGTATTAGTTAACAACAACATAAGACATTGAAGGCGAAGTTGAATAGATTAAAAATAGTTTACTCAAGAGGTTAATAGCTTGAGGACGACCCATTTCCTAGGAGAAAGTAAAACCGGTTGATGCCAAAGATAAGGGTATTTCATTTATATTTGTCTATCGAAGAAAACCTACGTCAAGGGGCTATTAGGGACTATCAACAGTTTACATTGCTCCATGTTCACTCAATCACTACTACCAACCACCAAAAAAAAAAATTGCACTTAAGCTACGATCAAGCATCTTTGGGGTCAAAAAAATTAAAACACCTCAAAATTACATATTAGCCTAGTAAAAGTCAATTTGACTACGATCAAGATCCCACGCTTCTGATATATGTTACCTAAATACCCTACTCTCAATTCTCATAAAATGAGATGGCGGAATAAGTGTTTGTTCAGAGAAAAAAAATTGGAAGATAAAAAAAAAATGCCCCCACTTTTACATTTGAAATTACTATTATTGATGTAATTTTCGTCAAATTAATAAAAGTACAATCCCACAACCCCTATGATCATGTTTATTAGTTTTTAATTTTTTAAAATTATAGAAATATCTTTTTATTATGTTATCTCATGCAGAGCGATGCAAGAATCCCCATGTTTTCAATTGATGAAAAGCCCCTCTACGATGATGCCTCCTCTCCTCCATACTTTCAAATTTGAAACACCCCTCCCCTCCCAAATATTTTTGGTGATTTAGACACCCTTGTATGGTTTGATGAATATTTTACATACCCCCATGTTTTCAAAAATGTCCTTGTACATTAACACACCCCTCTACTAAATTGGTGGATATTGGAAATCCGTGTGCCCCTTTTTGACCTTGTTCTTCTTTTATTGATTAACAAAAATAACTTAAATATCCTCATTTTCAACCTATCACCAAAGAATTACCACACATTTGGGGTGGCGTAAGCAAAAGTTGGTGTGGTAGATGCACTCTAAATTGATTTTAATCTACCCAATTTGAAGACAGAGGGTAGTTAATGTTAATCCATTGTTGTAGGTTTTGGTAAATAGTTGAAATATTCTATGTTTTAAACCGATGACATTGTCTACATTGATTTCAGTCTTCTCTCATAGAGTACAAGGAAATGACTAGAATGCCCTTTTTTCTATTGCCAATAATAATAATAAAAAAAACTCTTGAATTCTCTCCCCCAAATCAGTCATCTTGAAGCTCTTCAACCTTACCATTAAACGTATTCCGACCACCCTGAAGAAAATTCTGGTTCTGCCCCTAATCTCACGTTAGTTAAAATTTTAAATTACAAAAAAGACTCTTCAAAATATTAAATGCTAAAATATCATATAAATTGGAGATTTCTATGACTTTGAGACCCATTGTTTTGGTTCCAAAAGATGTGAGAGGAGGTAGTTTCGGTTCCCATGTAAGGTTGATTTCAGGAATATTTTATTGCAAATCAAATAAGCATTATTGGTGTCTCTTTAATCTTATTTGAGGTGTGGTGTTGGTGTATAATTTCATTAATTTTTGTTTTATAAGTAAAAGGTGGTGTGGCAATATAAATTCTCTAATCTAAATTAAGCAAAACAAAAGAAAAAAAAATAGTCCTAATTTCATCCAAGTCACCAAAGGTGATTTAGACATGCCTCTCCACATTTTGGTTGATATTAGAGATACCCCGTGCTCTCAAACGGACGACATTTTCGTTGATATTGTCGCAGTCAATTCCTTTCCATGTGCAACAATCTTCTCTGATCCAAGAAGAGAGACGATTTGAAGGATCTATCAGACTTTGTTTGAACACGATGCACAACATTAACACAACTGTAAAACTAAGGAATCTCATCATGGAATGGTGGTTTTATATCTCAAACTCAAATTTTGTATTAAAAAAGAAGCAATAGAGGATTTATAAATAAAAGAAAAATTAATGAATGGGTAACGAAAGAAAACGGGTCCAACTTATCTCTATTCAATAGCTCGGATGACCATTAATGAACCTAAACCAATGAACTTACTTATGGTTTGGAAATATTGAAGAAGTCAAAAGCTGATGTTTCTTCAAAAAAATCTTTGATTCTTAGCCTTTCTTACACGGCAAAATAAAAAAAATCTTACGAAGAATTGTGATGGTCAACAAGTCAATTTGTCATTTTGTTTACACAGTCTTTCTGTGTTTTTTCCTTTTTTCAAAAAATGGGGTCAAGTTAATCTGTCTCGTTGTTTAAGGTGATTTAGACAAGACACCTTTGACTTAGGTATTGTGTATGAGACTAAAATAAATGACCTAAATGCACCTGATCATCTTTATATAACCTCTAGCAAAAAAAATCCCTTAATTTTCTCTTAAAAACCTTTCATCTTCGACCTTTGTAAGAGTTAAAACTAAAATACCCTACATTTCTTCACTGCACCAATTGGTAAAATAAATATTTTTCTTCAAAGAATTGTGATTGTAGTTAATTCGCGTTTTTTGAGTCTTTTTCTTTCTTTGAAAAGATGTGATTTACAAATGGTCAAATCTTTTAAGTCTTGTAGAAGAAAAATATCAGTCTTTGGCCCTCAAACATTAGATAACCATTAATGAATCAAAGTTTGGAAATATTGAGGGCTAAAGACTTACAAAAGTCTTTGATTCTTTGCTTTTCTTAGATGGTAAAATCAATGTTTTTCTTCAAAGAATTGTGATTGTCAACAAGTCAATTTATCATTTTGTTTTTTGTTTACAAAAGTCTTCAATTCTTAATAGATTTACCCAACAAACCTAACTGTTATTTTTATTAGAAAAAACTCCCTTGGAATTTTGAAATTTATCATATTTGTTAAGTTTATCAAGTTTGTTACCCATCAAACCTGTAGCAGTGATCCATGTTATGAAATTCAATTGATGGGGTCAATTTGTTACTTAATATATTTTTAAGTGGATCATAACTACATAAATTTCTGGTATCCAAAAATATGATTTGACGCCACAAGGTCATAAAGAACAAAATTCTAAGAATTTTAAACCAAAAAAAAGTATTAAAAAAAAAAAAAAAATCAATTTTCTTTTTAAATTTGAGAGTTCGGTAGCCTTCGATTTTCAACACCATCTGAAATTCAAAAAGAAATGTTTTTTTGATTTTGTTCTATTCTGATTTTTTCCATGAAATCTAAAGAGAATGAGGTGTTGGATTGCCAATTTAATAATCAATGTTGGCCCAAATACCTTTCATTATAGTTTAACTCAATCTAGGGGTGTTTTTGTAATAAAATCCACCGGGTGAATCTCTCTTAAATAAAACAAATGGTCAAAATTCATTTTCAATCTCTTGATTTTTTATGGATTTACCGCGCATACATATATGTTGATATTTTATTACAAAAACTTTGTTACACCATATGCCCGTGTCTACGTGCACTTATTCCTTACCCGTTGAATATTCCTTATAAACTGAAATTTTAATTAATTTCATAAAAATATCAAATAATTAGCATTAGAAAAATACAGCCCTCTTAGATTCAATGGAAAAAAAAATTTATATAAAAAATAGACTTAAAAAAAAAAACTTTTTCTAAGTTTAGGAGTTACTATTTGTTAAGGAAAAACTAGAGTACTTGACTCTAAATGCACAAATATTGGATATAAACAAGTAAACAATTTACTTGTATTATACCCTCAATAAAGATATCACTCACAAGTTGAAGAAGAAAATAACACTCTATTAAGAAAAACACACTTTTACAAACACTCACACTTTTTACAACCTCTCAAGACCTCTTACTCACAACTTATTTCTCACAACTTGTTTCTTACTACTTGATTACAAAATGAGAGGACTCACCCCTATTTACTAGTGGCACCTCCTTAACTAATGGTTAGGATTGTGCCAACACATTCTTAATCTAGTGGTTACAATTTTGTCATCTAGAACTTTCTAAAAATATCTATTAGTCTAGAGTTTTCTACCAAAATATCTATAATTCTAGAATCTTCTATTTTTCTTTTATCTAAAATCATCTAGAGTTTTCTCTAAGAAGATTCTAGAAATTGAGCTCTAAATAGCCATTGGGCTTGGGCAATAAATGTAGGCTTTTCTCAAATCGGGCTGGTGTTGAATTTTAACACTATTTTCATAAATATTCCAAAAGGGGACTAATGTTAAAAAATTACTAGTTAAGATGGCTTAATGTTCATTTTTCATAAAAAGAAAAGAATTCAATCTATTATTTTATTTTTTTGGGTGAAAATTTTCTTTTGGGGGGCTTAATCTAGTCTAAATTGCAGGATTGATGGAGTGCTTGGGAATCCAACATCATAGCTCTCAAGATTTTTAAGGAAGAAATCATATTAAAAAAATTAGAATTCAATTTATTATTTTTTTGGGCTTGATAAGATAGTCGTATCAATGTATGCGTTATATAATATAATAGTATGCATTTATCCCTTTGTATCGCCACAAAAATAATTATATTTATATGGGAAAAACTCAACTTTGTGGGTCAAATCTTTTTGATAAGTATAAAATTTATTTGAAATAATTGAATTAACCTTACCTTGCTCTCACAACAAACTATACTTGTGTCAAGAACTTACTCATGAAAATCCCATCAAAAAAAGAGAAATTACTATTGAAAATAACATATTATTATTATTTTATCACATGTATGCTCGAAAAAAAAAAAATCTCAAAAAATTTAAAACAAAATAATAAATATAAAATTTCACAAACAATCACACTCACAAATAACAAATAAAAATCACGTCAACCCCCCCACCCCCCTCTTCCAAAAAAAAAAAAATGAGAGAGAGAGAGAGAGACTAAGACCTTTTCTCCCTTCAATAGTGGAGATGATGGTTTACGAGAATGGAGGTGGTTCAGACTTTTAGGTAGTTAGTTGGTTTTAGGTAGTTTTTTTTTTTTTTTTTGTGGGAAATAAGATCCACCTTAGGATCTTACCAAATAAATGTAACATCGTAAATTATGTTTATGACTAGGACAAAAATCTTGTTTGTATAATAGATAGTAAGCATTTATCCCTTTGTATCGACTCCGAAGTAATTATATTTATATGGGAAAAAACTTAGCTTTTGTAAAACAAAGTTCCGACTGGTTGTGGGTTGAATCTTTTTTATAAGTATAAAATTTATTTGAAATTATTGAATTAACCTTACCTTGCCATCACAACAAACTATACATGTATTATGAATTTACTCATGCAAATCCCACCAAAAAGAGAGAAATTATTATTGGAAATAACATATTATTATTAAATTATCACATGTATGCTCGAGAAAAAAATATATCTGACAATTACAAAACAAAATTTAAATATAAAAAAAAAAAAAAAATCATAGGCAATTACACTCACAAATAAAAATCACCACCCCCTCTTCCAAAAACAAAAGCATAAAAAAAAAAAAAAAAAAAAAAAAAAACAAATTGGGAGAGAGGGAGAGCCTAAGACCTTTTCTCCTTCCAACAATTTTCAAGTAGATAGTTGATTTTAGGTAGTTTTTTTTTTTATTTTTTTTATTTTTTTTGAGTGGGAAACAACATCCACCTTAGGATCTTGCCAACCTTACTTCATAAATCATACTAACATGACTAACTGAGTAAGATTTCAAATCTTAGTATGGGTTGTTGGGCCTACATAGATCATCAAATTGGCAACCCAACACATTGTATAATAGATTTGTTACTTGAACCAACCTTACTTTATAAATCATACTAACATGACTAACTGAGTAAGATTTCAAATCTTACTATGAGTTGTTGGGCCTACATAGATCATCAAATTGGCAACCCAACACATTGTATAATAGATTTGTTACTTGAACGAACCTTACTTTATAAATCATACTAACATGACTAACTGAGTATGATTTCAAATCTTACTATGGGTTGTTGGGCTTACATAAATCATCAAATTGGCAACCCAACACATATTCTTCAAGATTTCCTGGAAATAATCAAATTCAAAATAAAAAATAAAAATAAAAATAAAATCATTTTTGAGCTTGATCAAAACTTTTGAAAATGGGTGTCTACCGAACTCCCCAATTTAAAACTAAAATTCAACTGTAAAAATTAAATTTTTTTTTTCTTCAGAGTTCTTAGAATTTTGTCCTTTATGACCCTATGGCATCAAATCATGTTTTTGGATGTTACAAATTGACGTGGTTAAATCCACTCCAAGATATGTTAAGTAACAAATTAATCTCATCAATTTGAATTTACCAACGTGGATCTAGGGATGTATATTTAGATAGAACCGAACTGAAGTATTTTGGGTTTTTATCAAACCTCAATAACCAAAATCGAATCGGAAATTTCGGGTTTAAAATCGGTTCTAGGTTCAGTTCGGGTAACTCAAAAATTCAAAATTTTGAATTTTTTTTCGTTTACTTAAATTTCGGTTTTGGTTTTAATTCCGATTTCGGGTTCGAGTTTGAGTAAACTTATATAAACTCATATAAAGCATACATTATACATATGTTTTGTTTTTTCTTTGGCAGGCTGCATGTACCAATCACCCTAATACGTGTTCAATTGTTAACTGTAACTACTTTCATGTTGAAGGGCATATAGAGTTTCGAAGTTGTGACCAAGGAGTAAACCAAGTCGCCCTTGCCATCTGAACTAACCCCTGATGGTACATTATACACATGTAACCTTATGTAAATTTATATAAAAATACAACTACATCATTATTTTTTTTGCATTATCCAAAGTAATTGCAAAAGTTTTATTAGAAATTTCGTAATCCTTTATAATATTATTATAATTTCAACAATTACGACAACACTAAGTTTTGAAGATAATAATGTAAAAGATACTTTTGTGCAACAATCTTCTCCGATCCAACAAGAGAGTCGATATGAAGGATCTATGAGACTTTGTTTGAATTGGAGAAGAGCTTTTCTGTCGCTTTTGAAGCAATGCACACCCGAATCTTCTTCTTCTTCGCTACACCAACTGAACCCAATGCACAATAGTAACACAACCGCAACACTAAGGAATCTCATCATGAAATGATGGTTTTATTTTTCAAAATCAAGTTTTGTATTAAATAAGAAACAATGGAGGATTTATATATAGAAGAAAAATCAATAATGTGTTGACAAATATTAGACTCATAATTTCAAAACTCGTCCGAGATTGAGACATATTGCCCGAGTCATCTCGGTATCAAGCATGGACGAGACGGACAAGTCAATTTTACGAACGAGATTAAAAACCTCACGTTCATTTTTCATTTTTTAGAACGAGACATCTCAAACGTATCAGAAAACTCGTTCAAGACAACTCAGTAGCTGACATGGATGAGACGAGACATGAAACCAAGTTTTAAAACCATTTGGACTGAAATTGAATGTTTCATTACCGAGCATGCTTTTCAATCTCATCTGAGTCAACTGGGATTTTATAGATTTTGAATAAGATAATTAATTTTTTTTAGATTTTAAATATTTATTATATAAATAAACATATCACTTTATAACATAACATTTCTTACTCTTAATTCAAGCATTTTATTTGTGATTTAAGCTACAATCAAGCATTTTGGGGATCACAAACAAATAATAAAACACCTCATAATTACATATTAGCCTAGAAAAAATCATTGACTATGGTCATGATCCCATGTTTCTTATTTGTTAACTAAATACCCTACTCTTAATTCTCATATCCCAAATTGATTTTCCTTACTATTATAATGAGAGATAGCTGAATCGGTATTTGTTGACACCAAAATTTGGAAGATAAAAAATGCCCCCACTTTTACATTTGAAGTTACTATTATTGATGTAATTTTGGTCAAATTAATAAAAGTAAAATTCCCACGACTCCTATGATCACGTTTATTTGTTTTTAATTTTTTAAAATTATAGAAATATCTTTTTATTATGTTATCTCACGCAGGGCATGTCAAGAATGACCATGTTTTCAAAAAAAAAAAAAATTGGTGATTTAGACACCCTTAACCAAACTGCCCCCTTTTTTGATAACTAAGACACCCCTCTACTAAATTGGTGGATATTGGATACCCCTGTGTTTTCAAACTAATGATATGTGCCCCTTTTGACCTTGTTCTTTCTTTATTGACTAACGAAAAATAACTTAGATACCGTCATTTTCAACTTATCACCAAAGAATTACCACACATTTGGGGTGGCGTTAGCAAAAGTTGGTGTGGTAGAAGCTTTCTAAATTGATTTTGATCTAGTCAATTTGAAGACAGGGTAGTTAATTTTAATCCATTCATGTAGGTTTTGGTAAATATTTGAAATATTCTATGTTTTAAATTGATGACATTGTCTATATTGATTTCAGTCTTCTTTCATAGAGTACCAAGAAATGATTAGAATGCCCTTTTTTCAACCTCTAACGAAAAAAAAAAACTCTTGAATTTTCTCCCCCAAATCAGTCATCTTGAAGCTCTTCAACCTTACCATTAACGGTATTCCCCCCATAAGAAAATCTTGGCTCCGCCCCTGATCTCATGTTAGTTAATATTCTAAATTACAAAAAGGACTCTTCAAAATATTAAATGCTAAAATATCATATAAATTGGAGATTTCTATGAGTTTGAGACCCATTGTTTTGGTTCCAAAAGATGTGAGAGGAGGTAGTTTCAATTCCCATGTAAGGTTGATTCCAGGCATATTTTATTGCGAATCAAATAAGCATTATTGGTGTCTCTTTAATCTTATTTGAGGTGTGGTGTTGGTGTATAATTTCATTAATTGTTGTTTTATAAGTAAAAGTTGGTGTGGCAATAGAAATTCTATAATCTAAATTAAACAAAACCAAAGAAAAAAAATAGCCGTAATTTCATCCAAGTCACCAAATGTGATTTAGACATACCCCTTCACATTTTGATTGATATTATAGGTACCCCATATTCTCAAACTGACAACATGCCCCTTGACCTAGGTCTTATACTCTAAGATATTAACATAAATGACCTAAATGCCGTCGTTGCTTTTTTGTAGTATTTAGGAAAGAAAATTGATTTTGATGCTTGCTAATGTCCCACTTAAGTCTTTGGAAGTTATGCATGAATTTATATTTCCTTCCTCTCTTCATCTGATAAGATAACTTCCCAGATTGTACTAATTCATTTCAACTTCGAAATCGATGAGATTGCTTCAACCGCGGTTGGGAATTCATTTTGAGTATTAAAACAAACAGGATTAGTTCATTAATATTAGGTGATAACTGTCTTCAAGGAAATAACATTGAGAAGTGACTTATATACCAAAGCTTCTATCAACCATAACGCCCATGTCTCACGCTCATACTAATACCTAATTTAGCCCAAGTCACTCTTTCCACCCTTCAAACTTAATTAGATTTGCATCGGTGATACAGATGCCTTAGATCAAATCACACGTAAACGATCCAATGGTGTAAGAACTATTTGAAAAACTCCAACTTACAAAGTACATGATCTTTGAGCATCTCAACCAAACCAATACATCAACTGCATTGCTATAACACACTCTCCTCTCTAGAGAAAAAAAGACAAAACCGTTAAAACCAAAAGGGAAGAAAAGAACATCAACACAAGCTCCTTTTGCAAGCCCACCAACCGATTCCCCGATGAAGGGGAAGAGCCGGGGCCAGGGCTCCCAAGATCCGTAACATTTTCTTTAGAACATGTGTAATGACAACGACTTGGACGAACCACTCTGTATACACCACTCATAGTTAAAAGAAAAATATCTTTCCTGTTATCCTCCCCAAATGAGACTATGTATCCAAGAGAAGGGAGAGGACTTCCCGCTAACGAGTCACATTGGATCGGTGAGTCAGGAGCGCAACTGAAAGGAATCATAGTAGTATTGAAGTTCCCACTGTTTTCCGGACTCTCATTAGCTGCCCATAGAGAACGAGCGTACAAATCTGCGTACACGTATCTAGAATTCCATATATTAAAAGGATCAATAACAAGTTTATTCAAGACTATACAATCACCATTAGATGAACATAAAGGGCTTAACTCACCTTCCATACATGCATGGATCAGTCATGGAGCGATAGAAATAACCACCCATAATTGCGGCAGACCCTTCTTTCTTATTTACGTCAGAGTGGCTGTATCCCATTACAGGGAAGATGGCATTTATAGAATTAGTAGATGTATTTCCTATAGGGGGCTCTGAAGAATTGAAAAGATTGTAGCCTTCGAAAATGTTCCATCCGTAGTTTCCACTCTTAGTGATGATATTGACTTCTTCATATTTGTCCTATTGGACTAAAAACCGTAAGCATCCGTAGTTTCCACAATAACTTGATTAATGTGGGGCTCAGACAATTGAAGTAATCATATTGACATGATCTTTGGGTTACAAGTAATCATATAGACAATTTTGTAGGGATCATGTGAACATTAACATAATGAACTAAGGGTGAAACTTGGTTTGGTTTGGGGTCAAATTGGTACTGAACCGAATTGCTCATGTAACCCAACTAAGGTCGGTTTGGTTCTATAGGTTGTTGATATCATATAAACTTGCTTGGAAGCAACCATATTTTAAATGAAAGAAAAAACAAACAGATAGTGTACATGAAACGTCATATAATAAGACATTCATATATCCATTAAAAAAGTCATTAATCTATCCATTAGAAAAGTCCTGATGTTCTAACACCTAACACCTAAAAGTAGTAAATCATTAAGGGTTCAGTTCTCATTTTGATTTGGTTCTACACAAGCTTTGAAATGAGAATCGAACAGAATTGATCGGTTCTCTATTTTCTTAACCCAGAACCAAACCGCAACTTGTTCCAAATCAAACCAAACCAACCCAAAGCTAATGGTTTGGTTCTCGATTTGAACCGGACCAAGATGTGCCCCTATAAAGAATTTTGTGCTGTAATTTCTCTTATCAAGAAAAATATTTGGAGAAGGCTTTAGACATGTCAAAGATAATCAAAAGAAAATAATTTGAAACCTCGCCAGTGTCTGCACAGAGAAAGTAGGAAGGCCTTTCAGAATCAAAACTACAACGCCAAGGATTTCTCAACCCTAGGGCCCAGATTTCAGGCAGCAATTCCTTATCCTCAAAATATGGATTATCACTTGGGATAGAATACTTTCCCCATCGATCAAGATCATTTACTTCTTTGGCACCTAGAGATACATGGCAATGATGGAACATTAAAAAAAATGTTCATGAAATATAAATGACAAATAAAATTAGAATTAGAAATAACCATGTTAGAAATGGTATAAAAAAAAAAATCATTCCACTTCAAGTTTCTTACAACAATTTATTAGAACCAACATTACAAAAAGGCTTGCCTACACATACACAATTCCACCAAGTCCAATCCAATAAATGTTCATGCTTGCACTACACATGGAGATAAAATTACATAAACTCCATTACAGAATGCCCAAATCATCTAGTTTTAGTCTAAAAATAGTCTAGGACCATTTCTAGTTGATTTCACTCTCTGGATCCAAGGTTTTGCAAGTACAACTTATCGTGTTCTCGTTAATTCAGAATTCACAGGGATGAATCCCAGCCTCACAAGCATCACAAGATGAATGACAGCTTTACAACACAGGCGGACAGTTGATTGACTCTTCTAAGTTCACACAACAGAGGAAAATATCTTTTAAAACTGTTTTGCACCAAATTTTTCTTTCCAAGACTAAATCGATAATGGTATTGGGATTTGCTGAACTAATCATGTTCATCCATTCAATTCTGTCCAAAGCCACATATTTTGTTATTGAAAGTGTGCATATCTGCATTTACTATCTCAATCTATGTTCTTTTAGGCCTTCATCTCGTTCATTCAGAACTTTGGGTTGTAATCAGCCTTTGTTGAACATGCCCAAACCATCGCAATCGACTTTTCTCCTAGTTTATCACCTAATGGACCTGCTCTTAGATTTTCTCGAATGCCTTACATTTTACTATATCTTAAAGATGATGATAAATGTAAGGGTGGTTAGTCTCGGAGTTTGGTTCAATCTAAACCTTATAATTATTTTATTTTTATTCCAAGGTTGTTTTTCTTACATAGATAAACAGATCTGGAGCTCAAATGTTCCAAATTTTGAAAAGCAACGATCAAGTTCATCAATGAATAAAATGAAAGCATTTCAAATTTGTTATATACTTTCAACAATCCTTTTAGCAAGAAACATAAATTAAGCAAATTGAAGGAGCCATAGGTCCAACATTCTTAAATAATATACATAAACGAGTATTTAATTGGGAAGCAATATAGTCATCAACAAATATATAAATAAACTGGAAACCAATATGATATTTTGATACCGAAAACAATAGTCAATACTAAAAGTATATTTCTACATTACATTTTCCTTGTTTTCTATTCTACTATTGGTTATTTTCTTAATGCCTAAAAGTTACCATGTCTAAAAGCTTAGCAATACAAACAAGTTTCACCATATTTGTCATTATGTAAACCAAACAAAAAAAAAAGGATACTTAGCTTAATAGCTAAAATATAAAGGTTGGCTTCAAGGTAATGGCTGAGATACTCATGCCCTTATTTGTGCCTTGGATTTTTGGAAAACAAGTCCCTCACTAGTGTCCTTATTGTTAACCAACTAAGTATTCCAAAAAACAGATTCGTTGGAGAGGGGGAGAACTATGAATATAAGAGGGTCACAGGGTTTAACTGAGGTATGACATACCCGAGAGTAGAGGAAAATATACACTCAACAGTTCCCCTCACCCAGAAGGGTGGAAAGAATCGAACCCGTCACCTATACGAACCTAGTGCTCTGATAACATGTTAACTAACCAACTACTCCAAAAGACCGCTATATTGGAGAGGGGGAGAACAATGAATATAAGAGGGTCTCGGGGCTTAACTGGGGTATGACACCCGCGAGTGGAGGAAAATATACACTCGACACTGATCAATATGCATAACTCGGCATCTTAGTAAACTTGATAATAAGAATAAGAATAGACCCACCCCATGATGAAGAAGGTTTTGTCCTAAGACTCACTTAATGTTAACTAACCAACTACTCTGAAAGACCGATATGTTGGAGAGGTGGAGAACTATGAATATAAGAGGGTCTCAGGGCTTAACTGGGGTATGACATAGGAAAATATACACTCAACACTTATCAATATGCATAACTCGGCATCTGAGTAAACTTGGCAACAAGAATAAGAATAAACCCACCCCATGATGCAGAGGGTTCTGTCCTAAGACTCACTTGGTATGTTGTCGATGTCTAACCTCAAAATCTTTCCAAGAAAGGATTTCTTGTTTTGGGAAAAATTAAAAGGATCGCCTTTGCTTCCACCATCTCCCATCATAAAATATAAATACCCATCTTTAGGTCCGAAGAGAATCTGTCCTGCATGATGACCTGTAAATGGTAGACCCATTGTAAATATCCTTCTCACCTCTGATGGATTGGCACTTTTTTGCTGAGAAAAAAAAAGAAAAACAGATCACGGAAGAATTAAATTTAAATCCATTAATGAAAATTGTCACAGATATTCCATGGAATAGTGTATCGATGTGTACCAAGGAATCTTGTGTTGTGGTACCATTAGCGCTATACTCCGCAATAACACTATGATATTGGCACGGTTGGACCCCATTATCATTACCAAGCTTTGAAGGATCACAATTCGTATCTGAATTACAAGAACATTTTCCAGAACATTGTCCCGATCGGACTTTATCGCAATTAATTGAAACAAAGAAGCGGCCATTCTGCGCAAAATTTGGATGAAACGCCATTCCCATCATCCCAAACGTGGTATCGAAAAGCACTTCATCAGTTAAATCTAGGAAGGCATTGGAATCATCGAGACCCAATGTTCCTCCCGATCTCTCTTCGGGGACATTTACCAACCATATTTGTCCTTTTTGGTTGGATAAGAAGACCCGATTGGACCCATCGGGATGAGCAACCATATTAAGGTAAGATCCATTACCAATTTTCTCGAGGCAGAGACCATTTGGGGGATGTGGAGTTTCGGTGCTATTTAGTGAAACTCGCTCTCCATCAAAACATACTAATCCATCAAAAGAAGATCCACCAAATGCTTCACAGAAAACAGTTTTTGATTGCCAAAGGTCAGTCAATCTTGATAGAGAGGAATTAACTGGCACACCACCCCTCCCTTGCAAATTAGGGGCGAACGGGGAATTCAATACCGATACGTCTTGGCATGCATCCCAAACTTTCGCACAAAAGTCATTGCTCGAGTTCACTGAAACAGTGGAGTTGCACAGAACAGGAACTGTCCTAAGTGATGATTTAATGGTAAATAGCTCTGCTGAGAATTGATCGCATCTCTACAA
This sequence comes from Akebia trifoliata, assembly GCF_017979445.1. NCBI lineage: Eukaryota > Viridiplantae > Streptophyta > Magnoliopsida > Ranunculales > Lardizabalaceae > Akebia > Akebia trifoliata. The sequence continues at coordinate 5,498,291 of NC_141377.1, read as the reverse complement.
ACCATTAAATAAAAAACAAAAAAAAAGTAGCAAATAAGAATGTAGTTCAATGGATAAATGGCATATCGAAACAAAACCAAATACTTGATTGGGGTAATTGGCATTTGTTTATGTCACTTGGGTTCTATTTGATTTTGAAAAATCCCACCAAATGTTTCAATGGATAAATGCAAACTGACTCCATATAAGATAACATAAATTTCCAATTCATGTAGGGAAAACATGCTATCAAAATACTATTAATCAATTAATGGAGAATTAAAATTTTAAAAAAATTATAGGCGGTTTTGTTCATGATTATTGGGGAGACAAGTCTTACCGCGCAAAGGATGGATTTCAGAATAGAAGCACAAGCAGGATCAGAGACATTCATCAATTGAAATTGCTTCTGTAATTTTAAATCTTCTGTGGAGTCACAGCAAACACTCCCATTGTAAGAACAGAAGTTCAATGGAGTCTTTGAGTTAAAGGGTGCCCCTATTTCATTGAAACAAAAAATAATTTATAAATTAAGCAAAAGAATTGCAAAAATAAATAAATAATCACACCCATACATACACAAAAATAGAAAAAATGAAATCAAAGAAAAGGTGGTGAAACCAAAAAAGAAGAATTGCAAATAATTTACAAATACCAAAAATCAAAGAAAAAAACCAATAAAAGAGACAGAAAGAGAAAGACCCACTTGAGTTGGTACACAAGGGAAGTGAAGAAGAAAGATAAGGAAGCAGCACCAGGTGCCAAAAAAGGAGGGTAATGGCAACACCACCAATACCACCACAACCCATCTCTCTAGACAAAGAGAAACAACACTAAAAACCCTTTTTCCTATATTTTCTTCAAGAGATATTTTAATAAGACTGAACTATTTCTTTCCCATAACATCCAATTAACTACTACAACAACAAGATAAGATCCATTACAGACAAAAATGTTTTCTGGGCTTAAAATTTTCTGCCATTAAACACCACCATCTTTCCTAAACAGTTTTATATTTTCCCTTTCTCTCTCTCAAAGTCAAGTCAATGGTGTGGGGTAGATAGAGCAGAGAAATTGCATTAATTGACAGAAGAGAAGGTGTAAAGCTGCACCCAAAAAATCCCAAGTTAGATAGATTTTTCCTAAAGTTAATCCGCAAACATTTATTTATTGGTCTTGTTTTGGGGGTCTGAAAGCTGACACCAAAAAAGTGGGAAACACAAATTAATTTTAAAGACCCATTATTAGATAAACGGTCAAAAACAAAGAAAGTTGTAACAGTGGGGCAATGGTGATGAGGGAATTCTTCTAGAAGAAATAAAGATAGCTTTAGGTGCTGTTTATTAAACTGAATAAATAAGTGCTGAATGCTTATAATTGCTGAAACTGTATAAGCGCTGAATTTAAGTGCTGAAATTATTGTTTGTTTACCGATCTGAATTGTACTGAACTGATTTAAATTAAGCGTTGTAATCACATAAATTTGTTTGTTACTTAATACTGAAAATTAGTAAATTTACTATATTACCATTTTCAACAATTGTATGTTTAAGGAGAAATTATTAATAAAATTCAAAAATAAAAATTATTTATTAAAAAAATACTAAATTTAATGAAATTCGTTTTGGGAATCTAGCCGAACAAATTCTCTCTCCTCCACATCATTTAAAAAGTAAATTTTAAAAAATTTTAATTCAATTAAAAAATAATATTAATTCAAATTAAAGAAAGAGAATATTAAATATAAATATTTCGTTAAATATTAAATATTCCAAAAAAATAAAAAGGAAAAAGGAAATTTCTCTCTCCTCTTTTATTTTTTCGAAATATTTAATATTTAATATTATTTAAATGTGTGGAGGAGAGAGAAAATTTTAACCCTTTAAGGGTCAAAATTTTCTCTCTTTAATTTGAATTAATATTATTTTTTTAATTTAAATTATATTATTTAATTTGAATTAATATTATTATTTTTATTTGAATTAATATTATTATTTTTATTTGAATTAATATTATTATTTAATTTGAATTAATATATTATTTTTATTTGAATTAATATTATTATTTAATTTGAATTAATATTATTTAAATACGTAGATGAGAGAGAAAATAAGAGAGATAATATTGGTATGGGTTGCCTTGTTAATTTGTGGGGTGCTTATAGCATTATCCATAGGACATAAGAGGTAATATCATTTCAAGTATAAGGGTATACTTGTCTGTGTTGAAAAAGACCAGTGTTTATCGCTTCAGCAAAAAAATTAAGTGATCCAACTTCACTTAATGCTTTTCACTTATTTTTCAGCAATAAATGCTGAAAATGTGGAGTAAACAAACGTGCTGATTGCTGAAGCTGAATTGCATTCAGCATTAAGTGCTGAAATCAGTGATAAACAAACACCCCCTTAGTGTCCAAAGTCCAAACCATTTTCTACCCAAAAGTGCTTTTTTCCTCCATGAAAGAAGTAGGACCCACTTCATGCTCAAAGATAAAATAGAGAAAATTTCAATCTATTTTATTCATTTTCATGTTTATAGTTTATTCACAATCAATCTGAATCTTCTACTTTATAAATTAATAATAATTAAAAGATATTTCAAATCAGCAACAAATCTGGAGAATCTTGGTTTAGAAATCTTCTAAGAGTGATTGGTAAACGTGCTAGCTGTTGTATAACATTGATTTTTCTATCAAAATTTTATTTTGATATTAAAGATTTAAATTAAAAAAATTAGGATAAGATAATATAGGATTTTACAAAATCATTGATTTTTCTACCAAAAATTAATTAAATTTGTGTTACCAAAAATTTATTTTGATGCTAAAGATTGAAATTAAACAATTAGGATTAGAAAATAGTGTTTTTGACATAATTGATAATTCTCACAAAGTTACCACCAACATCATCCCCATTATAATCAAAGCCTAACGGAGTCTGTAGAACAAATCTTATTCCTCCATTCGATTCTATCATCACCATTATTAATTCAAGTATTACACTCTCAATACCGTAATTCATGTATTTTTAGTCTTTCTTTCGCAAAATCACTTGGACATATCCTCAAAAATGTTGTATGTAATAAAATTGAGGTAGATACACTGATAACACCTAATCTTTTGTTCCTCTTGCATAAAACACTCCAACAAGAACTATGTTGAGACACATCGCATGGGAGAATCGCAGGCACAACTTAAAGGAATCTGGGCACTAGTGAAGTTCCCAGCTATTTTTTGACTCTCTTTACTTGCCCCGTTGGGGTGCAACTTGGTTCGGTTTTGGCCAAATCAAAACTGAACCAGCATAGGTCAGTTACACTAAATAAGAATCAAAACAGAACCAAACTGCTAATAGAACCAAACCGAATACATGTCTGTTTGGTTCAGTCCAGGGTTCCATGGGTTGGCAATATCCTATAAACCTGTTTAGAAGAACAATATTCTTATTATATATAAATAATGAACATGAAATTACATATAATAAGTTATTAATATATCCATAAATAAATCATTAATCTATGTCCTAACTCCTACAAATTAGTAAGTCATTAAGAGTTTGGTTCTCAGTTTGGTTGGGTTATATACACCCCTTAAACCAAGAACCAAACCAAATAGATCAGTTCTCCATTTTCTTAACCCAGAACCAAACCGCAACTTGTTCCAAACCAAGACAAAGCCATCGGTTTGGTTCGGTTCTCAATTTGAACCAGACCAAGTTGCACCCCTACCTGAGGCCCTGCCCATACAACAGTTCCATATAAATCTGCGAAAAAATATCTGAATTTCAATTTATGAACAGGATAGCAACCAAGCTGGTTAACGTTTCTATAAACACATGACTTTATATTTAAAAATAACTTTAAAAACTCCAGAACTCATAGAATTTTTATTTAGACTTACAGAGGAGATACAGATGGCCTAGATCAAATCACATGTAAACAACTCAACAATATAAAAACTATCTCAAAAACTCCACACACACAAAAAAGTATATATATATTAAGAATCTTCCTAAGAACCATACATGACTATAGACTAGGTGAATGAGAGAAAAATCAACTTTACAGAGTACATAAACTTTGAGACATCTCAACCAACCAATACAACATCAACCTCATTATTCCTATAACACGATCTCCTCTCTACATAACAAAGACAAAACCTGTAAAAGCAACATAGAACAAAAGGATATCAACAAAACCTCCTCTTGTAGGGCCCCCAATCGAATCCCTGATGAAGGGAAAGAGTTGGGACCTCGGCTCCCAAGACCCGTAACATTTTCCTTAGAGCACTTGTAATTGCAGCGACTTGGACGGACTATTCTGTATACACCACTAGTAGTTAAAAGAAAAATATCTTTCCTGTTATCCTCACCAAATGAGTTAATGTAACCCAAAGAAGGGAGAGGACTTCCCGATAATGAGTCACAATGAATTGGTGAGTCAGATGCACAACTGAACGGAATCTTAGTAGAAGTGAAATTCCCACTGTTTACGGGGTTCTCGTTAGCTGCCCACATGGCTTGAGCAAACAAATCTGCATACACATACCTGGAATTCCATTTATTAATAGGATCATTAACAAGTTGATTCAAGTCTCTATACAAAATAGATTAGAGCCCAACTCACTCACCTTCCATACATACATGGATCAGTCGTGGACCGATAGAAATAACCACCTGTAATCGCAGCGGACCCTTCTTTCTTATTTACATCAGAGTGGTTGTATCCCATTATGGGGAAGATGGCATTTGTGTTATCGGCGGATGTATTTCCTCCAAGAGCCTCTGAAGACTTGTAAAGAGTGTAGCCTTCGTAAACACTCCATCCATAGTTTCCACCCTTAGTGATTATATCAACCTCTTCATATTGCTCCTACAAGGCTAATAATTGTAAGCCTTGACAAAATTTGACAACGAGGAAAATTGAATCCTTAAGGAAAGCTTGCAGTAGCAAACACTCCCATCGATGTACAATGACTTCAACAGTGGTGATACTAAATTTTCTTAAGAAACCTTTCGGTGGAGAGATCTAGCTAGCCATTAGGCACAGGATTCAATTTCAGGTGGTGATAAGGAATGGATGTAACCCTTTCGGTATGAATAGTTTTATCGATCTGGACGTGGATATTCCTATTCGGACATATTGTTTGGGCTACTGGAATTATGTTCTGAATCTCCTGGCGTGGATATTGGCAGGACTTGATTGAAACTTTAGCATGGTTCATGAATGCACACCTTTAGCTAATTTGATACGATGGAGAGATAAACAAGTGGCTCCATCCATTGTGCAAGAAAGACTGGTTGGATTAGTCCAAAGTGCTGAAACATTGGTATAATTATATAATATACCAAATACATTCTTGTTACCAGAATATACATATATATAGGGTCGGGTTCCGATGACTCATGAAGAATGATTCATGAGTGTTGTGAGGTGTCTAGTATTCTTATTGGGCTTGGACTTCAAGAGGCAAGGCAGTATCAAAAGGGACCTTTCCCGATGCGAAGTGGGCTTGGCCCAAAGGGGGTAGCGCCCCCCGAGGCAAAAAAATTTGGGTACATATTGTATTTTCGAGTAGGGTTTCTTTATGTTTTTGCTCTTTCCTTGCGGCAGTGGACAGAGAGCTTGTAATCTTAATCGTTGATAGTAGATTTTTCCCTCTCTCCTCCATGGACGTAGGCAATTTGCCGAACCACTTAAATCTTGTGTGTTGGTTTTTGTTATTTTATCTTTACTCATCTTACACTTCCGCACAACAATGAGAAAACACATGGTCTCAACCGCGTAAAAATGAAATCCAACAGTAGGGATTTGTATATATCCAAATAACACAAATCTCAAGGATAATTATATCAAGGATAAATCTCAACTATTAGATTTTATGTTTACACGTTGGGATCATGTATTTTTTTCCACGAGTCATTCTTCATGAGTCAATGGATCCCAACCCATATATACATATATATAGAAATTTATAATAGCATATATCTAGAGGAACCAATATATATATAGCATATTGAATTTGAATAGACGAGGAGAAAAGGAGAGTTTTTTTTCTTCTAATATATGCAAGAAAACAAATAGTTCGGCATATTTGTTAGATTGTTCAAAAGTATTGCCTATTCATTAGACAGTTGAAGTCATCAGAAGGATCAATGAGCCACTAGTACAAGTGCCCCCCGTTGAATGAAAAAAGCTATAGCATAATAATTTCAAACCTGGCCAATGTCTCCACAGAGAAAATAGGAAGGCCTTTCAGAATCAAAACTACAACGCCGAGGGTTTCTCAACCCTAGGGCCCAAATTTCAGGTTGCAATTCCTTATCGTCAAAAGCAGGATTGTCCCTTGGGATAGAATAGTTCCCCCATCGATCAAGATCAATTACTTCACTGGAACCTGGAGAAACATGTCAACGATTGAACATAAAGAACAAAATGTTTTAGAAGGAGCCATAGATCCAACATTCTTAAATAATATAAATGAACTAAGAGTATTTAATTGGAAACCAATACAATATATGGATACTTCAGCAGGCCCAAAAATACGATACCAAAAATGATATTTGATACTACAAGTATACTTCTAATTTTTTTTTTTTTTTAATGTATTAAAAATGGGGTCGAGGAGACCTATGTTGATACAACTTAAGTCAACAATATCTATCCTTAGCCTAGGCACAAGTGATCCCATTTAAATAGAAAATCCTCAAATAATAGCCGTCCGAATTCCTTAAAAAGCTTACACGAAAAAAAAGCCTAATATACTTACGATATGGTGTCCTAGACTGAGTACTCTTTCCCTTAAAATATTCTGTTATTCCTTTTTCTCCTTTCACCCCAGCATACAAAAAAAAAAAAAAAAAGGAGTTAGGGTCCATAATTGAGAAAGGCTTTAGACTGCCACATTTGAAACGAAGCTTAGTGAAATTTGGAAAGACCAAAGGTGATCGGAACAAGGAAAGAAAATGACACAACTCCTTGGAAAAGAGCAATGAATCAATAAACAATCAACTGACTCACCATTGAATTTACAAATGAAGCATACATTGGACATTGAAAAATCATGTTGTATTAGGTGATCACTATTAAGAATACTATCCAAGGTTGCTAATAAGATGAAAAAAGTCACCTTTGGATAGGACCTTGGGACCCCAAATTGATATTGAAGGAAACACAAATGAAGGAACAGGAGTTATGGATGAATAGAATGACTTAATTGTGGAAGACCGCTGAAAACTGAATAGACAAGGGAGAATCACCACACCATCAATCCTCCCAAAATCTTAATCTATTCCCTTTGCCTTCCTTGATGATGCCTTTCCAAAGGCAAGTATATTTCTACATTACGTTTTCCATATTTTCTATTCTAATATTGGTTATTTTCTTAGCAATTTTCACTATCTTGTCAACAAACCGTGCAATACTTGCAAATTTCATTATTTTTGTTATGATGTAAACTGAAAAAAGTAAATTAAAAAAATTAAAAAATCAAGAAAACTCAACTTAAAAATTTATATATATATATATATATATATATATATATATATATATATATATATATCAAGGATGGTGTCGATATAATGGATGCAAGGGTGGATTTAGAGTGGGGGCTGTGGAGGCACTTGCCCCCACAAGAATTTTCAAAGTCTATGGAATAGCGAGCTATTGCAACAGATTTTAGCTGCGGTCTGCGGATAAAAAAATCTGCTACTATTGCCCCCACACAAAAAATTGCACTCTTAGCTGCCCCCACAAATATATTTTTTCACTCTTAGTTGCCCCCACAAAAAAATTTCTACTCTTGGTTGCCCCCACATGGGCAAAATCCTGGCTCCGCCCCTGAATCGATGCAATACCCATGTGCTTATCTGTGACTTGGATTTTCGGAAACCAAGTCGTATTCTAACAACAAGAACAACAATAAACTCCACCATAAAGATGGTTCAGTCCTTGGACTCACTTGGTATGTTGTCTACGTCAAACCTCAAAATCTTTCCAAGCAAGGATTTCTTATTTTGGGAAAAATTGTAAGGATCGCCTCTCCTTCCACCATCTCCAATCATATAGTATAAGTACCCATCTTTAGGTCCAAAGAGAATCTGCCCAGCATGATGGCTCGTAAATGGAAGGCCGATAGTAAATATCCTTCTCACCTCTAATGGACAAGCACTTGTTTTCTGAAAAAAATTAAATAAATAAAAAATTAGATAGAATTAATTTTAAATCTCTTAATGAGAATTGTCCCAGATATTCCATAAGTGGATTGATGTGTACCAAGGAATCATGTGTTGCAGTACCATTAGTTGTAAACTCCGCAATAACACTATGATATTGGCATGGTTGGCCTCCATTATCAGGACCAAGCTTTGAAGGATCACAGTTCGCATCGGAATTACAAGAACATCTTCCTGAACATTGTGCCGATTGGACTTTATCACAATTATATGAAACAAAGAAGCGGCCATTACGTGCAAAATTGGGATGAAATGCCATTCCCATCATCCCAAATAGAACATCAAAATGCACTTCATCCGTTAAATCTAGAAAGGTATTGGATTCATCGAGACCCAATGTTCCTCCAGATCCCTCTTCAGGGACAGTTGCCAACCATATCTGTCCTTTTTGGTTAGACAAGAAGACCCGATCGGACCCATCAGGATGAGCAACCATAGTAAGGTATGATCTATTCCCAATTTTCTCAAGGCAGAGACCATTTGGAGGTTGTGGCGTTTCAGTACTATTTAATGAAACTGGCTCACCATCAAAACATACAGAGCCATCAAAAGAAGGTCCACCAAATGCTTCACAAAAAACAGTGTTTGACGGCCATAAGTTGATCAATCTGGATAAAGAGGAATTAACCGGCATGCCAGCCCTGCCTAGCAATGAAGGGCAAAATGGCGAATTCAATATAGAAATTTTTTGGCATGCATCCCAAACTACTGCACAAAAATCATTGCCTGAACGGTTGGATTGGGTTGAGTCCGACGAAACAGTGGAGTTGCATAAAACAGGAACGGTCCTAGGTGTAGATTTGATTGTAAATAGCTCTGCCGAGAATTGATCACACCTCTACAAACCATGATATAAAAAAAAATTAGCAAATAAGAATGTTATACAATGGATAGAATGAATACAAAACAGAACTAATTGCTTGACTGGGGCAACACTTTGACATACCATGATACCCATTGGCAACAACTTCCAGCATAACATCACTCATTCCCACAGAAATATAAATAAAATACTAAAAGATTTCCTTTGCAAACACAATAAACAATTTATTATTATTAACCATCTATGTTGAGTGTATATTTTCCTCCACTCTGGTGTATGTCATAACCCAGTTAAGCCCCATGACCCTCTTATATTCATAGTTCTCCCCCTCTTGAACAGATCAGTCTTTTGGAGTAGTTGGTTGGTAAACAATCTATGCTTGGTATGCTGCAAACCATTTGCAATTGCAAAATTTGCATGATCACCTAAATACTTGAGAAATCTCAGCAAATGATTCGTGGCACAAAAAGTGTTGGGAGATTTTAAAATCTTTAACAATAAATCAGTTTTTTATGTTTTGTTTTATGGATTTAACATCTCCTTTTTCATAGAAATATTCTTAGTCTTTTGTTTTACCTTGTTTTGTCTTTAGTTGAGTTCTTTGAGTTTTATCTTTAGCCCCACATCAATTAAAAGATGAGTTGTGAACTAACTCTTATAATGTAGTTGCTTTTATTAGTCTCGAAAGCTAAGAGAGGAAATGAACAGGCTCTCATGCACATACAGGCTCAAGAGGATGAATTCCTTAGCATGTGTGCACTGGTGTCGCGCATCCTGCGCATTTCACACGCGCGTCGGGCCAAGCTTGGGTTTTGGTGAGAAAGGATAAAATTTCGTAAATAACTTCTTGAGCTAGGGTTTCTCTCTTGGGCGGGCTCTCGCGCACACACTGGCCCAAGAGGGAAACCCAAGGTTTCTAGTGGGATTTGGGTCCAACCTCCAGAATTCCAAAGCAGGTGTGCGCTCGCGATTGGATGATGATGACTACTTCAAGATTGGGTACCAGTCTCTTGAGAACTAGTTAGTCCTTAAAAGCACCATATCCAAACCCAATGCCTTCACCAAAACTTTGCATGGATATCAGAGGTGAAGCACATTCCCTTGATTGATCAAGGAAAAGAAGTGAAGTATTTAGCAGTCTTGTGGTAATTTTTAGCATCAACATATAAATTCTCGGGTATCTATCAAATATCTGTCAGGATCAACATAGTTTTCTTGATTCTATTGCGTGAATCACTAAAGCTAAGTACTAGTCCAATACTAGTTAGGATTTGTTTTATTTTTGGCTAAGGGCTACAGAATTATTTGATTCTTGGTTCCGGTAGTAGTAAACCACTTATGGTTTTACTTCCAAATAAGTGAAACAGTAAGGCTTGCTTATGAAAATACAAATTGTTGTACAAATATCTTGTATTCTGTTGGCAGTACACTGAGTTATGGGGTGTAGGGGGTCAGGGGTCCCAAGGGCTCGGGGGAGGATCCCTTGGACCAATTTTTTTAGGGTTACTAAAAGGGCAATGATGTAATATTTTCTTAAGGGTTTTTTTCTATTTTTGGGGGTTTCTACCTTTGCAGAGATAGACGCGTTTGGCAACTCCCGGTTTTATAAATAGAGATCTCTAGGGCTATCAAACCAAGGAAAGAAATAATGATTGTTCTTGTTTTTATCTGTGGACATAGGCACACTGCTGAACCACTTAAATCCTTATTTTTTCCGTATGCGATTTCTATTTTGTTGTCCTTGTTGCTTCGTTGTTTCACACAAATGTTTAACTTGAACATGGTAGGTGAGATTTATGTGCTGCTAACCATGTCCTATATGAATAGTCATGCATTGATTACTAGAATCATGGGTTAGTTTCTAAGATATTTATCAGCTATTTCATGAGAGGACCATGCATAAGGACTTTATATGACAACTTTATACAACACTTGAAAGTAATTTACAGCAATGCCAATTAACAGAGTCCTTCAGACGGCATTGGACTTCACAAATTATTATTCTTTTTCTGAGCACCTGATAGATGTTGCATTTACATTAGCACAAAAATCCCACCAAATGTTTCAAAATAAAACAGAATCCAAGAGATACAGAAAAAACAAAAAAAAAAGGTCAACTGACTCTACATCAGATCATGCTATCAGGGTATTATTATAAATTCATGGCAAATTTTAAATTTTAAAAATTCATGAGTAGCTTTGCTCATTACTATTGGTAGACAAGTCTTACCGCGCAGAGGATGGATTTGAGGATAGAAGCACAAGTAGGATCAGAAACATTCATCAATTGAAATTGTTTCTGTAATTGTAAATCTTCAACCGAGTCGCAACAAACACTCCCATTGTAAGGACAGAAGGCCAGTGGAGTCCTTGTGCTAAAGGGTGCCCCTATTTCAATAAATAAAAAATTATAAATTAACCAAAAGAATTGAAAAAAATATATTATATCAAATGAAAGAAAAAAAAAAGAGAAACCTACTTGAGGCAGTGCATGAGAAAATTAAAATGAAAAAGTCCTCACTTAGTAAACCAACAAGTCAAGAAGAATTACAAATACTACACAAATACCAAAAATCAATAAAAATGAAATCAAAGAGACAGTATGTGAAAGAACCCACTTGAGTTGGTGCACAAGGGAAGTGAAGAAGAAAGATCAGAAAGCAGCACCAAGTGACACAACAGGAGAGAAATGGCAACACCATCACAACCCATCTCTCCAAACAAAGAGAAAAAACATTAAAAACCCTTTTTTCTATATTTTATCTAAGATATATTTTAGGAAGACTGACACTGCCATTTGCCCATAATATCCAATTGTCTACTCCATCATCCTTCATAAACAGTTTTTTCCTATTCCCTCTCTTTACAAGCCAAGTCCATGGTGTGGGGTAGATATAGCAGAAAAATCACAGTAGTAGACAAAAAAAGGTGTAAAGTTTCCCTGAAAAATCAAAGTTAGGTGGATCTTTGTTAAGTTAAGGAGGATTTTGCAAATATTAGTTAGTCTTGATGTTGGGTCTAAAAGCTGACACCAAATAGTGGAAAAAGCAATGAAATTTCAAAGGCCCATTTGGTGATTTTTGTTTTCTCCATGAAAGAAGTTGGACATATTTCTTGGCTCCTGCAAAAAGATAAAATGGGGGTGTTCCAGCTATCCCATATCTTTGATTGAAGAAGAAGAGGAGTAGGAAGAGAGCTTCTCCGCCTCTTTTGCTTCTTGTAATTGTTCTAATTTCTAACAATATTCCATTTTCAATGGAACCCGAAGCCTCTCTCTCTCACCCTTTCTCTCTCTCTCATGCACACGCACACAAATAAACAAACAAACCACGTTCCAACTAGAAAGGCTGAAGAGAGTAAAGAAAACAAAGTTTTCGGGAAGAGAGTACCTTGTTGTCTGAGGCTGGTAAGTTGGGGCGACAACGTTGGGTCCTAGATCTTACCTGATACCTTATCAAACAACTTTGGGATGCTTAAGAAGCCATGAAAGCTCACATAGTTGTAATTATGGGTTAATTAAGGGTGGTGTTGAAAATGGTTGGCTACTGATCACCCAAAATTAAAATTAAAGTACAATGGTGAAATTTTTTTATATTATTTATAGAATTTCACCCTCCACGACACTTTTGTATTGGATCATATTTTTAAATGCGACTAGATGATTTTATCAAGAAATTTTAATTTTTTACCATGGACAAGAGAGAAAAATTCTCTTATTATTACTTATGTCATCAATGCCACATTTCTAAACAGAGTTGGTATGTGAGCAAACAATCACTCACTGGGGCTAGTTGAGATGGTAAAGAGCAATTGAATTTGCTCTCCAGGTCATGTCTTCGAATCTCTACACGTCTTTTTACAAAAATGTGATTACTTATATACTGTAACATATGAGAGGGTATTGGAGGGTGCGTGCAGCCCAAGTGAATTAGTCTCACCAAAGGTGAGAAAAAAAATGTGGGGGTGTAGCGTTAGTCTTTCTTATTTGAGGTTAGATGAACATTAAGATAAAATACCATATATAAAAAAAATAAGATAGTAAAATGGTAAAATAACATCCCTAAAACCCTCTAGAACAAGGGAAGTAAGTGCAATTGTTAGTTAGGGATGGTTGACATAAAATTACACTAAATCGTAGGAGGTTAAAAGGTAATTTATTTTTTAAATTAAAATCCTAATGAATGCACCATATGGGGTTGATGTGGCAAGGGCACAGAACCATAAATCTTTTTCCTAACATGCACAAAAACAATATGTGGTTTTGTGACATTACCACATCAGCCGTGTCTGATTTACCACATGCTTTCATCATTAGTCTTTAAATTACCATGAGTGGCACATAAAAGTTAAAACTACAATTTTATCTAAAAACATGCACGTCCAACATAATTGATGTTACATTAGAGAAGAGAGTGAAAAATTAGTTATTAATGCCAAGGATCCAAGATGGATTATTAGACCAATGAGATATGAGCCAATCATCCAAATATGTGATCAGGGACTACCATGATCGAATTTCTTTCTCTTTCGACCATCCTCCTCTTCAAGTTCTATCTCATTGCTTCCTTTTGTGTACTTCGTTCTTCCACTTTCCAGTTGTTCAGATCCCAAATCACACACGGAAATCAATTATCAAAATTAATCCCCTTTTATAATAAATGAATTAATTATAATAATCAAATCCCTAGAATGTGTTGCAAAAAAAAATGCAAGTAACAATAAAGATCGTAGAGAAAAAAAAATAACCACTACATAAGATACACTTGGTTCACCCACAATGAAGTTACATTCATAGATAAGCCAATAAGTAAAAATCTATTAATCAAGGAAGAAAATATAACAATGGATGTTTATAATTACCTCCAACACTCAACTCTAGTAAGACTAAAACAAGAAATCTCGTTCTCACTTCCTGACAATAATATGAAGATCACCCTGAAGAACCTTGAGGTTCTAAATTTTACAAAAGAAGAATAATATTTATAGAGACTCGATGTTTTCTCACACTCTTTACCAAAGAGAAAAACCCATATTTAGAAAGAAAAAGAAAATCTTTATGAACAACAACTACCATCTAGAAATCATTTTTATTTCTTATAGACTAATGAAAGGACATTACCCAAAATACCCACATACATTAAAAAGCTCATCAACCCTTAGAAACAAAAGAAAGTGGTGATCTTATATCACCAAACACAACACTATTTCCTCTTCCTATATCATCCAATTGCAAATTATTTTCATTTCAAATCTAGTTTAAATTTCCTTCAATTCCTATAATGGTTGGATCTAATATCACTAGGTTGAAATGTTACACATTGGCTTAAGAAGAAATTCTAAGAATGGAAAGAGCCAACTCTTTCATACCCAATTTGTTTATCAAGAAAATAATAATAATAATAATAATGGTTTAGTTCCTTCAAAGGTTTCTCTTTTTTGTGGTTGGCTTCATTATAGAGAATCCTAACGGTGGACAACTTAATCATCCGTGGTTGAATTAGTCTAAATTTGTGCCCCTTATGCGGGAGAGATGAGGGGTTCGTTGATCATACCTTATTCATTGCTCATTCTCTAGGGACGTTTGGTCACTCTTTCTTTCAAAATTTCATATCATTTGGGTTTTATCTCAAAAAAAAAAATTTCATTTCTAGAAGGGTGAGCTTACAACATATTTTCCTTTTGGACATATTTTCCTTTTGGAAGAAGTACTTCTAAGTGATCCTTCCCTCAGCTATTGGTTGTTGGAAAGAAAGAAATAATAAGGTGTTTCAGGGTAAGGAAAGGAATTCCCAAGGCATCTTCATGGAGATATTGAGTCCGTTATACCTTTGGTCTAAGTTGAGTAAGAAATTCTTGGGGTATTTCTTTTGATGATTTTGTGTTTAGATAAGATTCTATCCATTGCCATGTATATGGGGGTTGCCTCAGCTTCCACCACCCTTCCCATTTTCTTTCTTTTCTTGTTGTTTTTGTTTTACTTTGTTAATTTCATTTATTAATAAAAATTTACACTTAAAAAAAAAAAAAAGGAGTGTCTATTTGGACACACCAAAAGTACTCTACGTACCCACCTGACCATAAAATGTAAAACAATAAAGTTTATATTTTGACGCTTTTCTAAAATTCTCAATACACATACCTAACATCTTATTCTTCCCTATCGCGACCACCACCACCGTCATCATCAATCGTAGTCATCAATCACTTACCCCTCTCTCTCCTTTTGAATTTTATGAGAGGTTGAATCAATGAAGATTAGATTTTCAGATTTCATTTTCAAGTAATCTTATATCTCTGATTTTTTTTTTTTTTTTTTAATTATCAAGGAAGATGGAAAAACTCACTATCAAAACCTTTAAAATAACAATTTTAAGTTGAAAAACTCGAAGATTTTTTGACAGATTTGTACGGTAGGTTCAAATCAAATTTATTTTAGGAAATTCAGTAGGTACCTATCGATCATTACCAAACAGATTTGATAAGTATGCACCCAACATAAATTTCTCATGTAAATGACTTTGACTCAATTGTAGGTGTTAATATATGAAAAATAAGTAAAATTAAAACTTAAAACTCTCATCGAAACATTTTTAAAAGAGATTGATTCTGTGGGTGAATGAATTGAGAATAAAAATCTATTTCATTTGATTGTTCATTGGGTGTGTGCATTAAGAATCACGTTTAATTAAGTCTGCGAATTGAGAATTTACTTTTTACCAAGTGGGTACTTGTACTTTTGGTCCCCCCAATAAAATAAAGGAGTAGGCCCTCTCAACAACTCTGAAAAAAAACCTTTTTTTACAAGGAGAAATAAGTCATTTTCAACTGAAATATTTTTTTTTATAATGTACATTATACTTTCAGATCATGGCATGGTTTCAAATCTTGGTTTGAGGACTCATCTCGGCCGAGTCATCTCATCTAATGACAAAAACCATTTGACTCGGTTTACAATAATTTTCTTAGCAAGATTGAAACCTTCCTAAGTTAATCAGGCTAGCCTTACTCTTTATTATTTTCTAGAACTCATCCCTTAATTCAAACATCTTTATATGTTGTATGGTCCCACTATCTCTTGAATTATTCATCAGGAAATTAACAAGTTAGCTAAACCTGAATGCAAGACTCAAATGAAACGATAGGAAGATTAAGGTGGCATAAAGTATTAGGCACATCGTAACATATCTTTATCGATCTTTTCGACCTATAAACTTCAGAAATCCCTTTCCACGTAGTCGTTTAGTACTGGATCAAACGAGCGTCTCTCCATTAAGTCTTCAATGGCTGCAGAGGAATCTTTCAGCCATCTGCATTTTTCTCTCATAAGAAAAGAATATGTACCAAAAGGACTAGTTCTTAGTCTCTTGCAGGTTGTTACATTTCTCACATCCATCATAGAAAAATAACATCAAGAAGTTACATCACCCCTCAGGACACAATGAAACAGCCAACAATATAAGCCTAGTGGTGTTTCCATTAAGGGAAAAATCTTATCAAAAGAAATCAAGGGCACGTATTTACCATCAGCAGCTCAACCATCAAGTGCACCAAGGGCCTTCATGTCCTCCAAGAAGGCTGTATATGAGTCATCAATGCTATGTGTCTTTGGTGCAGATGATGACGAATTCACCATATCCGACTTTATAACGGGTGCAGGTGCTGTTGACCGGGGAGTTGTTGTTACTGTTGATATCGATGGCTTTGGTTTTGCTTTTTGGGCGACAGTCTCTCTCCTCACGCGTACAGATGCAGGAACCTGAATTTGGACAACTGATATTAGGATATTATTCAAGTAGCAATTATAGGTAATTGTGAATAGAAACCAGTAACAGTTTCATACAATGGGATAGTTACCAAAACGACACAGTAAAATTGAACAATTACCAAAACAGCACACCATTTATTTCAATTCAAAAATGGTAAATTGTAATTTTCGGAATTAATTTTTTTTACCAAAACAGTAAGATTAGGTATGATTTTGAAATGAATAGTAAAAAAAATCCTATTCTATAAAACAGTAAATACTTTCGCTGTTTTAGTTTCAGCAAAACAGTTTAAAAAGTTCTGTTTTATAAAAGAATGATGATAAACTGACTTGAAAAAAGACACTCCAAATTAACTCAACCACACAGAACCATAAATATTTTTCCTCGTGTATTCCAAGGAAAAAATCATTGATTCTGTGCACATACCACGTCAGTTGAGTGAATTTCGAGTATCTTTTTTCGAGTCAGTTTATCACGATTCTTTATAAAACAGTGAATTTTTTTACCCACCTTAACGAAAATGCTTTAATTCTGAAAACAGTAAATTACCGATTTTGGGAATTAAAATGAACCATGTGCCGTGTTGAAAATTTTTCAATTTTCAGTGCATGTTTTGGCAGTATCAAGGTAAGCTTCAATATAAGAATAGCAACATAGTAAGAGGGGGGTAAGGATGGTGAAACTCACCATAGCTGTAAGTTCCGGGGTATGCTGTGCCAGTGGCCTCTTCACAACAGTAGATGCAGCCGACTTGACATATGATGGCTTCTGAGCTACTGAAGGTCTAACTAGAGCATGATCATCCTCTTGAAAGGTCGGTGGGCCAGGAGGTAGTGGTGGTCTCATCATTGGTGGTGGTCCGGGTGGAGGACCAAAAGGTGGTCTGGGCATTGGTGGGACAACCATTCCAGGGGGAACAGGGTGGACAGCAAGTCCAGGTATAGGTAATGGTGGTGGTCCTGATGGAGGTGGGGGTGGGGGTGGAGGCAAGCGTGAAATGCCTGGGGGCAAGACGTCAGGTTGTAGCGTTGGGACTAAGGCAGGCCTAGGTGGTGGCATTGGTTGCCTTGGAGGTGGTGGCAGTGGTGGAATCATGTTAGGGGCATCCTTGGTCCCTGTAGAATTATTGGCATCAAATTGGGAAGGTTTGCCTTCCAAATGATGATTCATCGATTTCGGTGGCAACCCAGGAGGAGGCGGAGGAGGAGGAGGGAGCACGTTAAGTACCTACAATAGAGAGAGGGAGAGTTACAACAAATTGTTTTAAAAAACAATTTCCTTACTAGTTAAGATTTTGGCTCTTACTAAGGGTCTTTGAGCTCAAATGGATTACCAAACTGGCAATCCAACACCACAGCCCTCTAGACTTCATGGAAAAACTCGGATTTAAAAAAATCATTTTTTTGGGGGGCTTGACCCAAGGTTTTGAAAATGGACAGCCACCGAACTCCCAAATTTAAAATTAAAATTTAACAGTGAAAAAGTAGAAAATAAAAAAATCAAAGTTAATGGAATTTTGTCCTCTACAACCCTGTGGCAAAGGATTGTCTTTTTGGATACTACAAAGTGAGCTCAATGGCCCTTAGAAGGAATTGAAATCTTACTAAGTAATGCTAGTCGGACTCAACTGTTTTAGCACTGAATGAGTTCAATCTCCAAAACATAAATGAGAAGAACTTACCCGCTCGGACTCCACGTTCAGGTCATCTGATGCTGAAGTTTGACTTTTAATCCTCTCACTTCCACCAGTTCCAGGTGGAGGAGGCTGAGTAGGACGTTGAACTGGCGGAGGCGGAGGAAGTTGATTGAGACCATCAGCTTGTTCTTTAGGTGGGGGCCCTGGAGGTGGTGGGGGCAATGTAGAACCTAAGTTGGCGGCGGGGGCAGGCTTTGGTGGCATCGGAGGTGGAGGAGGTAGCGGCAAAGATGAAGGTAATGCAGAACCATCTACAGAACCCAAATCACTAGAATCTGGCAAGGGTGGAAGTGGAGGAGGTGGAGGGGGTACAGCTAAAGACATGTCTTCTGATTCTGACATTGATGATGTTGCCACGTCACTTGAAGCTGCGGACAAGGGAATCCTGGGACCTATAGGGAAAAAGCCAATAGTAAAAAAATAAATAAAATAAAAACGGATGTATCGATATAAAAGCAATAAAATCGTTAGTTTCTAAAAGAGATAATCAAATTGACCTATTGATGATTTGTACATGGGAGGCTTTCCAGGTGGTGGTGCCCCAGTAGGGTTTAACATAGGATGATAGTAAACAGAATCCTGCAAAACAGAAAATCGATTAGCATGGAAACCAAAAGGGTTAGGATTTATCTGCCTGAATCAGATTTAAGAGTACTTCTGGCTTTGGATGTTTTGCTCTCTCTTCTTCTTCCGCAGTTCGTCTCCGAGGAGGTCCCAAGTGGCTGAAACAAAACATAAAGCCAGACTGTAATTTGGGTAGGAAAGAATTGGATTAAGAATTTAAATCACTGCTAGGTATGTCTTGCAAAGAACGATAAAAAGAAAAAGAAAAAGAAAAAAAAAAAAGGAAAGGAAAAGCCTCTTCACCTAAACATCACTGGTGTCTCGCCCTTTTCCCTCAATTTCTCTTCATACTCCTATAAAAAAGTTTGAAGGTTCTAGTCATTGCATAAACATGTTTAAGTACAAATAAAATTAAAATATAGCCGTGCAGATAGAATATAGAATGCCAACAAGGTTCATCACCAACATCAGGACTAGCAACAGAAAATAGCAAAACCCTTTGTGATGCCAAATTGTATTTTTATATGCTAAGGTGCGAGAAAAGGCATTTCACTCGCAAAGCCAAGCTGTTGAGCCGGACACTACCGACAAGGAAATTGAAGTGTAAGATTCAAAAAATCCCAAATAATAGGATTCATGGACTCAGCATTATATTAAAGAATTTAGACTACATTATTTATTTTTATATAATAAATTGTCTGACGAGATATGATATGTATCATTAAGTTATACATATATTCTAATAAAGAAAATTTCTATGGGAGAGTGCACAGTCAGAATATATCATTATTATCATCAAAGCCTTACCCCAAAAGTTTGGGGTTGGCTGCAACAATGTTATCAAGCGTTGAGCCGTGGTGCTCAGTTGACCAACACCTTGAAGCACAAGGTGTATAGAATTTTTAAATAAATAACATGTATAAAGTGTTAATATTGGGAAAAAATTAGAAAAATGAGGAAAACCGTACTTCCTAATTTCAAGTTTCGAATCCTCGAGATTCCAAGATTTATTCCCTAATACTAATAACAATATAAAATGCTATTACTTTATATTTCAACGAGAAAAAACATTTTATATTTTAATAACTGAAAGCTTCTAGGGTAAATTACTATTTACATTAATTGCAACAATATAATTAAATACTGTTTTTCAATAACTTTCTATGCATAATACCAAATACTACTAAAATTTATTCATGAATCAAATCAACAACTCTCTTTGCACATATTTCCAATGTTTTTAAATAGCATATGCGGCCGTGTGCAACGTGTATGCCATTTCGCACATCACATATGTGTGGCATATGCTACAAGAGGAAAAAAATTAAAAATAAAAATGCAGGAAATGTTTAAATCTCGATTCTTGAGTAGCTTTCTTATTCTTTAAAGTCTTGAGAGTTGAGAGTGACTTGAGTTGAGACTTGAACTTTGAGAGTAATAATGTAGAGTAGAGATTAGAGAATAATTATAATTATGTGAGAATGCAGTAGAAAATATAATGATATTTAAGAGTCGGAGCTTTTGTGAGAGTAAGAAAGAGATTAGAAGGTAGAAGAGATGTTGTAAAAGGAGTATATGGGGTAGAAGTGCGATATTTATAAGAGAAAAGTGAGTTTAAACTAAAAAAAAATTGTGTCCAACGGTCATATTTATGACCTTTGGACAGTATGTCATCGCATATTGCGCAATGGCATATTTTTGGGTGTATCCGTGTATGCGATGACATCATATGCGATTTTCATTTTGAAAATAGCATATGAGAATATGCAACCGCATTTGACAACATTGTATATAACTACCTCAAATTTAAAAAAAAAATTATGTTGCATGCCAAGAACAAAGAAACAACATAAGAGAAGAAGAACAGGATATCGCTTTGAGACATACGCCTCACACCCCTTTTAAAAATACTGGAGTGAAATGATGACGATGAAAATATATGAATGATACACTCCTGAATATCTAATAATAAGGAAATCATTGCCATCATCTACACCTTATACCATTTTTTATAGGTATAAGGGTGAGGACAAGGGTTCTGATCCCAGGCCTGTAGTAATACCACTCACAAACATTACCAAGTTGGCACCTTACTCTTTGTCCAATCACTATTGGCATCTTGCAATTTGGAAATGGAATAAAGAAATAATCATCAAGTATTGCACTTGAGTCTATGGAGGGTGACACATTCCGACAGGTGCTTAGCATTTTTTAGAAGAATCCATGCAACAAAGGCTTTAACTTAAACTTAGAAGCATCAGTTCATATAGTGAAGCAATGTGAAACCAAATCGTTCAAATGCAACAAAAATCCATATTACCCTTCTCTTCTTCATAACAAGGTTCAACGTATCCTCAAGCTGCCTTTTCTTGTGCTTCCTTGCCTTGTCCAGAGCACCATCTGCCTCTGCAACAATTGATAGTTTTGCATTTGAATAACAAATTACTTAACAAATAAAAGGGGAATAAGATCTTGTGATACATTGATTGCAAATAACAAATAACAAGTTCTTCATAGCAAACAAACAGCAATCAATTTAGAGGTAGCATCAGCATCCCAAAAGGTAAAGAGAATCCATGCTATGTATTGCTCCACATTTGAAAGACTCAAATTCTAGTTCAGGTGATACCGTGATAGACACATAACCTCACCCGCTCACATGCACAACACCAATACATAAACATACATGCCTAGAGACAAAACAAATGCATATTGTTATGGTAATTACAGCATTTACCATTCTATGTTACCTCATGGGTATTTAGTTAATATGGCCATCTCTGAAGTTCATACACGCAACTGATAAAGTTGAGTTAAGCTTGATGTGTGATGAATCCAAGAAAATCACAGTGTGATCTGATACAAAAGTAAACATCTTGTCCTTCCTGGCATATTTTCTGATATTCAGAACTCAATTAACATTGCACTAGATTGTGTTTAATATTTTTGACCTTAAGCAATAATTGGTTTGATTTTTTAATGGCATTTAGAAATGATCTTAGTAGTCGCTTGAAGATTGTATAGCAAATGGACTGAAAATGTGATAGGGATCAATCATAGCATTTTAAAGTTTACAAGAGGCGTAATAAGAGTTTGAACCATTCATTATCATCCTACCAAATCAAGCTTTTTCTTTTTTAGATCCCTGTCACACACCCTTAGGTGTGATTCCTAGTATAATGTCGATGTGATGCCAATAGATCTATCTTCTTATTCTGTGTCATTATTCTTCTTCTCAAAGCCTAGATATACTTTATCTATTCCTTCTTCAACATGCCTAAAATCATAGAATCTTTTCCTATAAGAAAAAGCTAGTGCCCGAGATAGCCCATGTACAAGTAAAGCAAAAAAGAACAAGGAGAAAGAAAAAACAAAAACAAAACCCCAAACGACAAACTCCTAACCGCACTACACTCTACAAAGCTCGTCCCACTTGAAGAAAAAATCTTAAAGAACACCCCCTTAAAATCTTTGCAAAGTCTGCTCCAAAGGAACAATAAGCCCAAGATGTCCAAAGTCACTTCCTAGGGAGATTTTTTCCTCTCCCTGGAACAACATTTTGTTCCTCTAAAATAGACTTAGGAAACACCCAGTCAAACTGAAAAAGAGAGGAAATAAGCCCAATTACAAGAAGAAAAGGGACAATGCAATAGAATGTGGCTTCCAATTTCTCCATTTCTCTTACAGAGAAAAAAAATCCGGAGAGGCCCCTCTTTATCAAATTGTCCAGAGTTAGAATTCTGTGAAGGGAGGCCGACCAAATAAATATATATTAAAAAAAAAAAAAATGCGACTCTTGACAGAACTAAAGGAGACCAAATTGCTTGCTTCGAAAAAACTTAATTGAAAATAGGTAGCATCGAATTGTGAAAGGAACAAACAGAGAATCTTTTGTCCTTGCTCTCTATCCACTCTCTTTGGTCTTCCTCATTTTCAACAAAATGCTGAGATGAGATGAGATCTAGGAGAGAAGTCACCTTGTTGATTTCCCAATCGTTAAAACTTCTCTTAAAGCCCAAAATATTTATTTAAGATTTCTTTCACAAGTATAAACCACCCCCCCCCCCCCTTTCCAACTTTTTTGATAAGTAAATGTATAACCACCTTCCACCTTTCTTTAAGCCCTCTAGTACTTCTTTAACCATAATCTTTGGAGATCCTAACCCTAAACCTTAGAAAATCCTTATTTCCTCTAAAGGTCCTACATCAATCATGAGGTGAGTATATGCCACATGGAAACGGTTTCATCAAGTCATTGATGAAAATAATATGGTACAAGAATCAATTGCTGTCTTAGATAAAATTGTGAAATTTATGTTTACAAGAACTAATCAAAGAGGAAATAAATACCTCTTCATAAAACTACATCAAATAAGGATGTTCAACGGAAGTAGCCCCAAGTTGAGTTTGATGAAGCGATCACAACCTAATTGTCTAGGAGGCTAAGGAAGGAAAGACATATATTATCCGACGTGTAGGCTTGGGCTTAGACCTATAGCATCCAATTGTTAATTGGTGTGGTGTCAATGGATCATGGTACAGACTACAAACCATTTGCATATCTAGGTCAAGTAGCATATGTGATCCTTGCTAACCAAGACATACAAATTGTTTTTCTCAAGTATTTAATTTCATTAGTCCCACCCGAGTAAGAGTTCTTTAACTAGCAAACTAAATTCTACGACCAACCTCTAGCAAATGGCACCGAGGCACCAACATTGTTTATTCATTTTGTTGATGGATTGTTATTTGTTTTTCAAAATAGGCCATTTCTGAATTGTAATCTTGTTGAAGAATTGTCCTTCATAAAACCAATATTGGCCCAATCAATAGCGTACAAGATTCACTTGATATATCACTCCTAGCAATATCATATCAAAGTTTCAAATCTTGTCTCAAGATTGTCCAACAGAAAAAACAAAGACATTCGAATGATTTAGATGGCATGAACCATGATGTGACGCACTAAGAAAAACATTAAAAATTTCAACAAAAAAAATTAGGATCATTGGTCCATTACATATAGTAATCCATTGTGAAATGTCTTGGTCTCAACCAATACATAAAACCATTGTTGTTTCCATTGACTACTACCTCTAATGGAAATTTGGGTTTTGGACATCAATTATCAAAAACCATAATCTTCATTTGATGCTTGTAAAACTTCATTTCTAAAATTATGTTGCTTTTTTTGTTTTACTTTGGACCAACAAAGACAAATGATGACATAAGTGAAGATTTGGAGCCTATTTATAAAATAAAGTAAAAAAATTAACAGTTGCACCCCTTTGACAACTCAAACAATAGCCCAAGGCCAAAGCATAAAGAGATCTTTGTGATCCCTTTCTTTGATGGAATCGAGAAAAAAAAATATTAATTCCTTCCTTTCCTTGTACCTAATCATATTAGAAGTCCCAAATCGTACAATGGACCCAATGAGAATACTTTTTTTCTATTATTTGATAGGTAAATGCAACTTATATTAAAAGGTGGTCGAGGAGACCAACGAGAAAAGAGTACAAGAAAATAACACAATAGTGTCAAAGTATATCACTAAAAAGCCAGATCATAAATTTATTTTTCATGACGCAACCACAGATAGTTTCAATTATCCCGTTATGCATTTCTGTCTAGTGTTATCCATGGCCAACCTTACATTAACCAATATCTAAAAAATGATATAAAAAAATACATTTTTTCAATATAGCTAACATGACTGCAAATAAAGATCCATAGATTATTAAACTCCGACTGATGATATCAAATCTAACAACAAATCCTAATCCAAATATATCAAACCGCTTTGATGAAAATTTCCAATGCATTTTAAATTCACACTCATTTCAGAAAGAAGATTTCAGTTGACATTACAGACGATGACAAATTGTTCCACAATAATGAATTGGAAACGGCTGAAGAACGACTTACTCATCATTTCCAACTTATCGATTTGCTCCTTGATGGTTTCAGGATCCTTCTTCAAAATTCCAACCTCTCTCACCTTCTTTCTTTCTTTTTTGTTCTGTCAAAAAAGTAAACAAATAATGCAAAATGAGGAGTGTTTTTAAGCTCAAAAAACAATCCATATTTTTAAACCCATGAAGACCGACTACAGGACTTTACCAAAAGAAACCAATATCTTATAAGCATGTTTCGCAGAAGTAAATTTATGAAACAATAGGCTAAATGAACCATAAAATTACAGCTTTTTCAAGCTCTGGAATTTCATCCCCACCACCATTTGTTGGGGCTTATGGA
The DNA here is from genome assembly GCF_017979445.1 of Akebia trifoliata. Taxonomy (NCBI): domain Eukaryota; kingdom Viridiplantae; phylum Streptophyta; class Magnoliopsida; order Ranunculales; family Lardizabalaceae; genus Akebia; species Akebia trifoliata. Next base: position 5,472,971 of record NC_141377.1, on the reverse strand, counting down.
AAGAAAGGAACAAGCGCATATTCCAAGGAAAGGAGAAATCTACTCGGGAAGTAATCATTGAGCATTGTAGGCCTGTTGTTCTACTTGGATTTTTTATTTTATTTATTTATAAAAATGCTTAATCATCTTATCCCAAATATTGGGGACGGCAATATGAATCTTTTTTCACCATTCAACTCTATTTACAGCTATAATGCCATTTTCCGCGCTAAAAAAAAACACATTACTAAGAAATTTTTTGTGCAAAATTTTATCTTTTTTTTTCTTGAGCAGATGCAGTGATCCAAGGAGGTTAAACAATAATTGGGTCTCATATTTCTAATAATTTCAACAACTTTCTCCAAGTGAATGATAAATTAAGCTTCTAATAGCAATCAAAAGTCCAAAAACTTATAAATGAAATTCAACCTAAAGATTGAAGTAGTGAGAGCCCAAAAAAAGATTGAATTTTACAAGCCAAATTGTCCAATAAAAATCCAAATCACGATATATATCTATATTCCATTGTTTCAAGTTCAAACACACGATAATGCATCTAAAATTTAAAGAACAAAAGGCCTAAAATGATTAATTGATGAAAGATACAGAAACCCTAGAAATCGATTTTGCGAGATAATTCCGTACCCTCTTTAACTCCTTTTTGCGGAGTTCTTTTCGATAGGCGTCTGTAGGGTTCATGACCTTCCCTCCCTTCGTGGTCTTCATCTTCGCGCCCTAAAATCGACGCGAACCTCTCTCTCTCCAAACAGAGATCTATAGACGAAGGAGCACTAAAACCAGGCTTTCAGGGCAAAGTCGTAAAAAGGGGGAACTTGCGATCTTCAGAGTTGCCAACGAACAAGTTTATCCATCCATGAATTTATAATTTTATATGGACAGGGACTGGTTGGCCCACGAGTGTTAATTGAGCCCATTGGATGCTAATCCGACCCGGCCCAAAAATAAGGATTAGGGCCTTGACATTGAGCCCGCAAAGAAAATTTTTCACCCAATCAAATCTGGGTTGGGACTTTAGATATTGTTTATAGTTAGATATATGTTTTTGTATTAAAACTTGAATTAAAGTGAAATTGTACAATTATCATTTATAATCATTAGAAGTTAAGTAGGATATTAATTTCTGATTTGATTGGACAATCTTCACATACAATTATAATTTTTTCATTAAAATAATATTTGATTGAACCAAACCTGTTAAGGTAGATTAGGGCTTAATCGTCTTAGGTCCAATATGGGTATAGAGTTGGACTAAGGTAGAGTCCACCTCTTTAGGGTTGGGGCTTAATCAAGCTCGGTCTGAACCTATCATCTTCATCAAAACGAATCATCTTCGTCCCATTTGATTTTTCATCTTCAAAACCAAGCAAGTTAGGTTTTTGGGAAGTTTATAAAGAAGAGTCATGCTAGAGTAACATTGAAATGTACATCGATTCTAACATTCTGATGTGGTGGTGCACGCATAACCATTGATGCTTTCACTCATATCTCAATGAAAAGCATCTATAGTTATGTGAGCACCACCACATCAAAATGTACAATCGATGTACATTTTAATGTTACTTCAGCATTATCCAAAATAGAAAGATAGTATTTGGGGTATATAAAAATGGTGAAGAGTTTGGAGAAAGGGGATATTGAAAATGTAATGTAAATTTCATTAAAAGGAAATTATGTTTAACACATATATAGTATATAATAAATATAATTATTATATTTATGTTTTTTAAATTGGATCGTATTTTATCAAATATATCAACATTCAAATTGATATTTGATATACATTTGAATGTTAACACAATATTCGAATTGAATTCAATATCAGAAATTTTAGGATAATATCCAAAATTTTGAATACGAATTCAAACATAATGGTATCATAAATCCTATAGACAATTTTGATCCACTTCAAAGGGGATCTTCCTCCAAATTTATTTATTTATTTTTATTGATTGTTTGAAGAAAAAAAAAACGTATTACATCCTCCAATATATAAAAGAAGGAGTTTGACTCCAACATACAAAGATTTAGATTCCTAATTTAATACAATTTTCTAAATTAATAAAAAAGAAATAATCTTAAAATATAAAATACCTAATTAGCAACTAGACTCCTAACCACTAAAATAACATATTTGTATATCCTAAATACTAAAATAACATATCCTAACATACATCCCCTCTTTAAAACGACTTGCCCTCAAGTCGAAAAAATTTTAAAAGCAACTTTGTCCCAAATTTTTAAAAGTGACTTCGTCCTTTAGTGTATCCGCATCAGTCTCCAAAAAAAGTAGTCGAGGTTTCTTGCAACGATGTCCTGGTGTGATTAGCTCATCGCAATTGAAAAAAAAAAAAGATCTTTTGATCGGTAACGCGGTTATAAGTTTTTCAAATTGGCCTTGGAGTTCAAGAATCGTATCAATTTGTTTGAGTTTAGAAAACGTTGCACTCAAATCTACGAACTCCCAAGAGCCAAATCAAGAGTAGAGGCCCCAAGTGAATTGGGTTCTTGACATTAACCCAATCAAACGAGTAATCCAATGATACCATGCTATAGCTTCTCTGGTTAAGTGGACCGGGGCCAAGGAAATCATTTATTCATTGGGAAAGTCATTCAGTTATTGATATTGTTTAGTCCGAAAAATCCAACCTTTTGAATCATCTCCATCAAACCTTGGGAAATTGATATGAAGCGGACAACTTTGTATTACTATGCTGCCTTGTTGATTTTCTACTCTTTGTTGTACATTAGCATGAGCATGTGTCGCTTCTAGAACTAGTATTTGATCTGCAACCAAAAGCTCCAGGATTGTTTGAATCATCCGCATTCCTTCTTTCAACTTATGAACACCAATATTTCGTTGATCAAATCGAGGCTGTAATGAGTCTATTATCTCACTCAACTCTTGAACAGTCACCATCTTTGACATCAAAATCGTTTGCTTTAATACCAGATGATAATATCGTAGATCCTATAATTAATCTATTTATTTTTATTGACTGTTTGAAGAAAGAAAAAAACGTATTACATCCTCTAATATATAAATGAAGGATTTTAACTCCAACGTACAAAGATTAGACTCCTGATTTAATAAAACTTTCTAAATTATTAAAATATAAGGAATCCTAAAATAATAAAATACCTAATTAGCAATTAGACTCCTAACTACTAAATAACATAGTCGTATATCCTAAATACTAAAATAACGTATCCTAACATCCACCCCCTTTAAGATGACTTGTTCTTTAAGTCCAAAAAATTTCAAAAGCAAATTCTTCCTTTAGCATGTCCGCATCTATCTTCAAAAGGAGTAGTTGAGGTTTCTTGCAACGATGTCCCAGTTTGAATAGTTCGTTGCAATTAGAATAAAGACCCTTTGATCGCCGCTCCACTTGCTTTATCAAGAAAAGTCGATTGATAGGAGGAAGCCCAGGAGGTGCCTTTAACTCAAGAGTTGTTGGTCAAATTCTTCAATTAGTGAACCAAACCCAAGTAATAAAACTACAACACATATATCGTCACTTAAGCCTGAGACAAAACAACTAATTAAAAATGATTCTAGTAAACCGATATCTCGATATGCAAGCTTTCCAAATAGGCCTTGAAATTCATGAACTGTATCAATTTGTTTGAGTTTAAATAACCATGCACATAGATCCGCGAACTTTTGAGAGCCAAATCGAAAACATAGGGTCCGGGTGAATTGAGTCCATGACATTAACCTAATCGAACGAGTCATCTAATGTACCATGCTATAACATCTCCGGTTAGGTGAACCAAGCCTAAGGAAATCATTGGGCAAACCATTCAACTATTGATATTGTTCAATTCGAAAAATCTAGCTTTCCGGATCATCTCCGTCAAACCTTGGAAAATCGATATGAAGTGGACGACATTGTATTGCTTTGCTACCTTGTTGAACATTAACAAAAGCAAACAACACTTTTTGAACTGGCACTTGGTCTGCTACCAAACATTTCAAGGTTGTTTGAATCGCCCGCATCCCTTCTTTCAACTCGTGAACATTAGTGTTTAGTTGATCAAACTGCGGTTCAAATGAGTCAATGCTCTCACTCAACTCCTTAACAACCACCATCTTTTGCATCAAGTTTGTTTGTTTTGATATCAGATAATAGTATCCTAGATCCTATAGACAATTTTGATCCATGTCAAAGAGATCTTCCTCCAAATTAATTAATTTATTATTATTGATTGCTTGAAAAAAAACGCATTAATCCTCCAATATATAAAAAAAAGATTTTGACTCAAACTTACAAATATTAGACTCCTAATTTAATAAAACTTCCTAAATTAGTAAAATAGAAGGAATCTTAAAATAATAAAATACCTAATTAGCAATTAGACTCTTAACTACTAAATAACATAATCGTATATCCTAAATACTAAAATAACGGACCTTAACAAATTTCCATTTGAATTTTTGATTAGCTAGTGACAGACCTAAATGACATGCCCCTTTGATTATATGGAATTCCTTTTGTCACGATCATTTCCCCACACTAGTTCAAATTTGATTGGATTGATATACATTATTTAAAAGTTAGAAAAAAAAAAAATTAATGATACATGAGTTTGCTATTAAAGTTTAAAAGCCTGGAAAATGTTTGTGAGAAATGAGCCTCATCATTAGTTTAAAAACATTAGGAGGTATCTCTCAAATATTCATCAAAACGTGGAAGGTAAATCAAAGAGAGCTGCTATTGGCACCCCAATGTTTGAGAATGAGTGAAAGTTGGGGTGTTAATAGTAATTCTCTATTTTTTGAATTCTATTTCTATTTTTTTTAATATTTAGAATTTTTTATGAGCCTAATCCTAAATTAAAAACTACTGATTTTTTATATAAGTGTTATAATGTTTTGTAATGTTGATTGGTAAACATGAGCCAAATCTCGATAATGTTTGAATTGTGAAGGGGTGTGATAAGTAATTTAAAACAAATTGGGTGTCTGAAGTAAAAGTTGGAGTACCAATAGTAATTCTCATGAGAAAAAATCAGCTAAGTGGACCCCACACAAAACTAGTTTCCACAAAGCGTGGGGCTCTAAAGTAATGTCTGATTGACAACAGTTTGAAAATTTAAATCGAAGGGTCCCTCCACATTCGTTCTCCAACGAATTTTCCTATATTTATTATGAGAAACCCTTTCCTTACTAACATAGTGAGAAAAAAGTCTTACTAACCCTCATCCACCGTCAAAAAGACCTCGAGATGATAAAGATACCTCGAGTTTTAAAACTAATCTTAAGGACTAGTTTAATCAAATCAGGGGTCTTTTTGATGGTGGATGAGGCTTAGTAAGGTCTTTTCTTTCTCACTATCTTAGTAAGGCTAGTCGGACTCATTTATTATTACTTTATTTTGTTTTCACCCACCCACTTCACTTCACGTGATCTCGTCTCCTTCTCTCTACAAAGTACAAACCCAAGTCTCTCTCTCTCCGCAAATCCATACTTCCGTAGAAGAGAATATCAGATCCCCAACTTCTCTGTCCATTGATGAGAGCACCAATCACTTTTCTACTATTCCATGCCTCATCCAACACCGCTCCACTCGATCACTCTCACCATCATCTTCATCTTCTCTCCTCTGTTCATCTGTCTCACAACTTCCCAAACTCACAAATGTTCTTCACCACCAACACAGATATCCCCATCTTCAACATGTCCTCCTTTCAGTTCTCCTCTTTCTTTCCCCTTCTCTTCATCTCCATGTTATGGCCACCCATTCTTCCAAGTCAACTGCTCCACCCCTCACTCAACCATCTCCATTAACAACTTCACCTTCTCAATCCTCGCCCATCAACCCAACTCAACATCTCTCCTTCTCTCTCCAAACCCATCCTCCATCAACCCATTTCACATCCCCAATCGCCCAATCAATCTCTCTGGTTCCCCATTTCGATTCTCCTCTTATTCCTGCTCTCTTCTCTCAGTTCTTCAACCTTGCTCACTTTCAAAGCCCCCAACTTGCAGTCTTTCCAATTGGGAATGCGAGCTTTTTCAAACCCCAATTCGTCTTCTTCATGGTTGCGAACCCAACCAACAAACACTCGAACAGAGCTGTGAAGGAGACATCTTGGATTTCTTAAAAAAATTTCTCAAAATGGGGATTCAAGTCGATTGGGATGAAGACCACGACACTTATTTCTCAAATTGCAAAGCTTGCCAGACCAACAATGGAGTTTGTGGGTTTAATTCCTCGGATCCAACAAGACCCTTCCTTTGTTTTATCTCTCAGAAAAATCCCCAAACACCTTGGATTCGTCAAGATAACCCTAATCGAATCCTTCTATTATCCATTCTCTTCATCTCAATGTGTTTTCTGTTCGTAATTGCAGTTTTAATGGCGATTTCGAAATACACAGAGATGAAATTATCCGAAGATGAAGAAGACCCTAAGTCTACAATTCTTTTCCTCCATCGATTCCGCTCTGCAAATCTCCTCCCACCCATGTTCACCTACGAAGAACTCGAATCCTCCACAAATCGGTTCGACCGAAGACGAAAAATCGGAGACGGAGGGTTCGGTTCGGTTTACTTAGGTCAACTCTACGATGGACGAATCGTAGCCGTTAAAAAGCTCCACAGACCTCAATCCATGGCCGCTTCAACCAAATCTTTCTGCAACGAAATCTTAATTCTCTCCTCAATAGATCACCCAAACCTAGTTAAACTTCATGGGTACTGTTGCGATCCTAGAGGACTTCTTCTTGTCTACGATTACGTCCCAAATGGAACTCTAGCAGATCATCTCCATGGATCCAAGAACTTAAAAGGGTCATCTTTATCATGGGAAGTAAGACTCGAAATCGCGTTACAGACAGCCATGGCAATCGAATACCTCCACTTCTCTGTCCAACCACCAATCGTTCACAGAGACATAACTTCATCAAACATCTTTGTTGAAAAAGATATGAGAATCAAAGTTGGGGACTTTGGGCTTTCGAGGCTTCTAGTCTTCTCTGATTCATCTTCTTCGTCTTCATCCGGATCCGGATCCGGACCCGGGTACGGTTACGTGTGGACTGGACCACAGGGTACGCCTGGGTACTTAGATCCAGATTACTATAAGTCGTTTAGATTGACAGAGAAGAGCGATTTGTATAGTTTTGGAGTTGTTTTGTTGGAGTTGATTTCAGGGATGAAGGCTGTGGATCTTGCGAGAGAGAAGAGAGAGATGGCTTTGGCTGATCTGATGGTTTCGAAGATACAATTGGGTTCGTTGCATCAGGTTGTGGACCCGGTTTTGATGCTTGAAGAAGAGGTGATGTGCAGCGTTGATGCTGTTGCGGAGTTGGCGTTTCGTTGTGTGGCAGCTGATAAGGATGATCGTCCGGATGCTAAGGAGGTTGTTCAAGAGTTGAAACGGATTCGTAGCCGTACACGTGGACATCGAGTTTTGAAGGAGTCGCAGTGCCTATGATACTGTAATATGTAGGTGGTGATTTGGTGTACAATACTTATAACTTGCAAGTCAAAAGGAAATCTATACCCTTGACCGAGGTCTTCTGTTGGAGACTTATATTGAATGATAAAAATACTTTTTCAATATCTTGATCTTGATGAAGAGAGCTGTTATTGGCACCCCAAATTTTACTTATTGCATTCCAAAATTTCAAATTATTTATGACACCCTAATTAAAGTTCAAACACACCGTTCGAACATTACAAAAGTTTGGTTCAAGTTAGCGCTTCAACGTTACAAATAATTATAGACTAATGATAATCTGACGCCCTTTTTTCAGATGTCCCTCATATGTTTCTTGATGTGGTAGTTATAGAATCATAATCTTTTTCTTGTGTATCCCGAAGTAAAAGATCTATAGCTTTGTGATGAGATCTACGATTTTGTGATGGGGGCATACAAGGGATGTCTGAAAAAAGAGCGTTAGATTATCACGACTCATAATTATAACACGTTCAAACAACTTCAATACTTGTTTACAAATAGGGTCACAGCCCATATAAAATCCTAAATCTAGCAAATAAAAATCTAAGAGAGAGTTTCTATTGGCACCTCATCTTTTACAGTATTCTTAATCATTCACTTAACTTTTTTTTTAATTTTAATTGGAGTGTAACAAGTAAAAGTTGAAGTTCCAATAGCAACTCTCTTGATTTATTACCAAACACATTTATTCTTCAACGGTCTTAGGGATAATAAGAAAATTTCTTCTTTGCAGAATTTGTCGATTATTTTTTGGTGGAAAAAATTCGAATCTTCAATCAGATCAAGTTTGGATGGTTTTGTTGTCTTGAGATTCTTCGACTATTACATTTTTGCTAATCAAGTTAGTAACCAATTTAACAAAATCATAATTAGCAAATATTAAAATTGTATTCATTTCTTAACATTCATGAGTCTCATTTATAATTTTTGGAGATCTTTAATTGAACATCTCAAGATTGTGACTATATGTCTTGACTCTTGACTTTTATCTAGTCAACTATTCCATAACATGCATCCAACTCTGGCCGTGTGCCTCCTTCCACGCTTCAATGTCGTGGTGCGTCTCGGATGCGCTACTTTGACTTTGGGTTTGTGATGTGAATTCAAATACGAGCTTGGTGCGTTTCTAGGCTCGTCATCCACAATTCCTTATTTTATTTTTTATTTTTTAATTCGAATTCTTTTCTCCCCATAAGTCCTTTCTTTTATTTATTTATACTTTATTCAACTTTTAAATCAATTAGAAGAAAATGAATAAAATATTCATTGGTTGAAGGTGAGGATATTTTAATTTATTTTTCTTGGAGGACCATAATGAGGGAAAGTATGTCTTTAATTTAATTTAAGGTGCATGAACTACTTTAAATATTTACTAAATAGATTTTTGAATTTTTCTTTTTATATGATTTTTTTCATGAAATCTACGGGATTGTAGTGTTGGATTGCTAATACGGTAATCTATTTGATTTGAAGGACTCGCAATAAGAGTTAAAATATAACTTAAGTTATGTCCCGTAGAGTGTGGACCCCATGGTGGACAATTTGTGTGCACCAAAAGTTGAAGTAACATTTGCCCACAGGGGCATTTTAGGTATTATTAAATTTATATTATTTAAATTTGAGATACCCCTACATTTTGAATCATTGACATGCCCTGATTGACCTTGTTACCCCCACTCCCTCGTCTTCCTCCAATTTTTGCCCCCTCCCTCTCCAATTAACTATAAATTTGCCCCCACTAAAAGAAAATCCTAACTCCCCCTCTGATTGCCCATATATTTTTGGTGGGTGCATACATGTAATAAAAATGGTGATTGATCAATAAGGGATATTTTAATGGGTAGATAAACTATTACGTGGGCCATAGTTTTGGTTCCAACAAATAGGTCGTTTCGCACTCGGAAGAGGTGGACTATTTAGTGGATCCAGCTTTCGGCTAAAACCCAATCAGATTTTTTTTTAGAACTGTTATTGGTACTCTATCACACCTCAATTTATAATTAAAAAAAAAAAAGAATAATTGAGAATAAATAAAAATTGGGGTCCTCGTAGAAGTTCTTTTATTTTTTAGATTATTTTTTGGGATTTTTTATTTTATATGAACTTAATCATAATCGTAAATTATTGTTAGAATTGTTTCAATTAGTGATATAATGTTTTGTAACGTTGGGATTATAATTTATGTGTTTTAATTATTAATTAGGGTGTGATAAATGATTTAAAAAATTAGGATGTAATAAGTAAAATTTGGGCTGCTAATAGCAGCTCTCTATTTTTTCCCCGTACTTTGCTCATTGTCGTGACGATGAGCCATTTAGTAGGCGTGTGGGTAGACAAGACTCTTGTCAGAATGATGTGTGAGGGACTTAGGGTTAGGGCTAGGAAGTCAACGCTTCATGACAGCTAATCTGGATGGACTTGATTTGTATGAAATTCGATCCATAAACCCTGTACGAAAAGTAAATGGAGGCAAATTGAGGTATTTCAAATGAGTCCCACTAACCTTACTAACTTAGTAAGGAAAACAGACCTTACTAAGACCCATCAACCGTCAAAACAAAACAAACATTGTTTATTATTTCAAATATCAGAGATTTACTTGACAGACTTAACTGTTGCATTTTTATTACAAAACCTCGTTTGGAGTTTTGAAAATTCAAAAGGAACCTTACTTTATGAAATTTGTTATCTAGCTAGCCCTGGAGTGGCGATCCACATCATAAAATTCAAATTTATGAGATTAATTTGTTATTAAACATACCTTGAAGTGGATTCTAAGGAGATCAATCTGTGTCATCCAAAAACATGATCTATGCCACAATGTTATAAAGGAAAAAATTTCAAAAATTTTAAAAACTAATTTGAAAAAATAAAAATAAAAAGATTAATTTTCACCGTTGAATTTTAGTTTTAAATTTAGGATTTAATTTGGTAGCCATCCATTTTCAATACTTACGATCAATCTCAAAAAGGATTCTTTTTTGAATTTGGGTTTTTAAGCAAAATCTAGAAAGTTGTATTGTTGGATTACTAATTTGGTAATCCATGTGAGCTCAATAACCTTTAGTCAAATCTTACTAAGTTAGTCATGATAGGTTGATTCATAAAGTAAGGTTTGTCCAAGTAACAGACTTGATAAAAGTAAGAGACTTATTATAATAAAATTGCAACAGATAGGTCTACCTGAAAAATCTCACATCAAATATTTCTTATACGATTTGAATTGGATGATAATTAGGATTTCTAGGACAATGTAATCTTTCCTTAAGAATACAATGATCTCATTGTCTAATCATGTAGATTTCTTTCATTTTGCGCAATCTTTATTGTTTCATCATTGCTATTTCATTTTAGTTCACACTACTTTCATTTTTTTTTTCTTTTGACAAGAAAATCAATTGGTGATTAGTAGATAAATGCGGGGTTTTTGCATACTTAGCTTCAAAAAATTAGTTAATTTTCAATGGCCTACTTGATTAGTTCAAACTTTGGAAATTACTCGGTGAACTGAAAAAATTTGCAAGGGATAAAATAAAATTTACAATATACATATATTTTGCTAATCAAGATCTGGTACTTGTTAAAAAAACTTCAATGTCTAAGTAAATATTTATCTTTCCTTTTAATTGAAATTAGCATTTATCTTCTCAGTAATTGAATATATTTTTTACCACTACATCTATATCACTTCGTTGATTTCTGATGATCATTATTTCTTTGAGCTTTGTGTGTCGGAAAAAAAAATATTATTTTTTGGAGAGATACTATTTCACCATTCGAGTCACTAGTATCAAACATATTCATACTTAACAAATTTTCACAAAGTGGGGACAAAAAGTTCTAATCGCTCTTTGCATGACTTGTTCAATTCTAATACTATATCCAAGAGTTATTAGTATTTATCAAATATGTTCCTATCTAACAGAACGCTATTAAATCAAATTTGTTTGAAGAAACCCTCCACTTCAATTGGTATTTTTTTATGAAAAGTAAACGTGAGATAACAAATCCAGTGTTTCACTAAGATTTCAAATAGTTATCCCGAATTCAAGTTGATTATGTTTCGCTTCTTTTTCGGAGAAAGATGATCAAACAATTCCCATTATCAAAAGGTGGGTATGTTACTAAGTATTGGGCCTAATTTTGATACATACAATATTGGAATTTCGGTTTGTCATATGTAACATGGGGGAGCCTATGACTAAGTCATTGGCATGAAATTTAACACAAGATTGCTATTTGAATTTTGTTGACGATATTTGATCCTCCGGAGCTTAATGTTCCAATCGCTCTTTGGACCAATTTCTCTTCTCAACTTGAATAAGGATTTAAAGAGTGCATCTATTGCTATCCTGGTCATCCCTCTCAATGTGATTGTTTAATTTACCAAAAAAACTAAAATCAATAATAATAAACCATCCATCCACGAACATCAACCTAGCCTCCCCCTACTTTTCTATCTATATAAACTGTGGAGGATATGTTTTGTAGGCCACTAGGGGATGACACATGGAACCTAAGGATCCGCTTAAATGTTGAAAATCCGAGACGACTCATCTGAGCTTGAGCGATTAGATAAGCTTAGTTGAATCGACTACAACTTCGACTATGAGTACAAATCTCAATTGGCCAAGGTAATATTGGGATGGAGATACTTAGTAGAGTGACTTAGTCAATCCGAATCCCTAAAAATCAGAGATTGGACAAAGTTAAAAGTGGTTATAATTTTTATAATAAAAAATCTCAAAAAAAAGAAAAAGAAAAAAAAGATTGAATAATAAATGATCTTGATTAGAAACATGCCCATCAAGGTCCACCTTTTAAATTGGATAAAGGGTCAAATTGATAATAAATCTAAGGGATCTTAAAGTTTTACTACCTACTATAAATACAAGGACAAAGACACTCAAATGCATTATTGTTTTTCTTCCTCTATTTTATTGTAACCTGAAAGATTGTGTTGTAGGCACACTCAAGAGTTCAATAGTTGAAGATCGAGAACATCCAGTGAGAATCCAAAGATAGTGCAAGTTCTTTTACATCTACATAAATGATGAATTACCAAAACATATATTGCATATTGATCTTCTATATAAGAAAAAACATAAAATGAACAATCTTAATGAGTTCAATAAGGAATGGGCATCCCACCCGTACTGGGCTCCTAATTTGACAACTAAGTGAGCAAGTGGGCCTCACTAGGGCTTTGATGTTCCACACTAATAATCCCTAAGTTGTAACATTTAAATTGAATAAAACACGGGCCCACATGGCTTGGATGTTGGATGTCCCACTCTTAGAATGCCAAACACTGTTCTCCTGGAACTTAGGGATTAGTTAGTACAATTTAGTTAATTTACTTGGGGAAAGCTTAAAATTGATTGTAATTAACTGGTTTTGGGATTGCAAGTGACATGAGAGTGATAACAATTGACTAAGTGATGAGTAGGGGTATGAGCCAAGATTTTCAGTGGTGCGGGATAAAGCTAATGATGGTTGATTGATGATCTTGATTTTCTTCTATATCAATGTTGGACCCATTGTTGTTTAATAATAAAACAATGAATTTTTAACAAGTTGAATCTTAAAATATTAGAAACATTTGTCATTCAAAGATTAATTTTGCTTTGTGGGCTGCCACTTTATGTGGAGAGGCATGCAGAGACTTGAAGGCATGATCTCCAGAGCAAATCTAATCACATCTTACCATCTCAACTAATCTCTGGTGGGTACATAGATATTTATACTAATTGATATAACTTATTATCTATTTATTTTGTAAAATATTACTTTTATATCTCCACCTCTAGAGAACTTGTGTGTGTGTTTTAATGTTTAACGTATAGAGTGGCAAACATATCCTCCTCCATGGACATATATATATAATATATATATATATATATATATATATATATGGGTCCCTTTCAGCAACAAACATTTTGACAAACATTTTGGCAAAACATTTTTCAAAACATGGGTTATAGGTTTTGGAATGGGCTGATTTTTGGTGAGGATGATCTCTACGGTGAGGAGATCATCCTCATCAAAAATCAGCCCATTCCAAAACTTCTAGCCCCATGTTAACAGGTTGAAAAATTGTGAACCGTCCATTTTTTGTAAACCATTTTTGATGGGTTAGAAGTTTTGGAATGGGCTGATTTTTGGTGATGATGATCTATTCCCTGTAGAGATCATCCTCACCAAAAATCAGCCCATTCCAAAACCTGTAACCCATATTTTCAAAAATGTTTTGCCAAAATGTTTGTTGCTGAACATTTCCCTATATATATATATATTTAATTTAGCAGATATCGATTTATGCATTTTGATCTATATAGAAATTAAAATATATACCTCTATAAACCTTATTTCTTGTCTAAAATGAAATTTCAATAAGTTTTTTCTTTTTTGAGAGATTTACCCAACAAGCCTCACTGTTGTATTGTTATTTAAAAATAACTCCCTTGAAGTTTTGACAATTCCGATAGAACCTCATTTTATCAAGATTGTCACGCAACAAACGTAAGAGTAGAAATCACATTTTTTTTAAAAGATTAAGTACTAATAATACTCTCATTCTTTAAATTAAACACTCTTATTAGACCCTCTCTTATCTTAACATCAAATATTTTTCTCAAAATCATCACTAAGCTCACGTGGCCAATTGGTGATACAACACCATGACCTTCTAAATTTCATTTTAACACTCCCTGTTTTTATTTAAAAAATAGATAAACAAATATTTTTAGATTTGATTCGATTTTGAGAGAGAATAGATATTGAGAGGAGAGATGATATAATAGGTATTTAACTTAAATAATTAATGTTATTAAAAGTATTCATTCTATTAAAATGACGTTGGTCTCAATTCAAGGTTTGGTTGGTTACAAATTTGATAAAGTAAGGTTCCCTTGAAATTATCAAAACTCTAAGTTTTTTATTTAATTTTATTTTAATAAAAATGCAATATGTTTGTCTGTTCATCTCTTTTTTTTTTTTCAAATTTCAATGAAGCCTAATTCCTATAACCCCTACTCGACCCTATGTATCTCTGCTCTCGATAAGGAGATTTGTAAACTCCTGGAGATTGTTTCGTGTCACGTAACTATGGTCACATGACTCATATGGAACATTTTATATAGAGTATTGTAGTCTCATCGCAAAGATTGCATCAAACAATATGATCATTTGGAAGCAATGGTCTTGAGAAAATTATTTAAAAATGAATTTTCAACCATCATATAAACCAATGTTTTTCTTAATGGAATGATAATGTGAGTTAAAAATTTGTGAAATTGGTCCCACCATGATCCAAAACTAATTCAATTTGATTTGATTGGATTAATATCTATATATTTAAAAGTTAAAAATATATATTTTCTTTCTCATCCTTTTCAATGTTGGGTGTCCAAAGTGGTTAAAATCGATAAATCTGAGACTTTAAAGCTTAAGATAGTCTCACTAATAATGTTGATGTCGAATGATCATAAACCGACCAACCTGTGTGACTCTTGTGGATCCCACAAAATTTAGTGGGGGTCGGTTAACACGTGCGATGTGTCACCAGTGGGGCACAGATTTGAAAATTTTCACATTTTTTCCTTCAAGAAATGGTTGGAAGTTGTGTGAAAGCTATTCTAACTTATTGAAACACGTGTGCAATAGACTTTTGTCCGCCACGTTTGGAGTCGAAATTCAACCCATTTGTTCCCAGTAGAAAGTTTTTTTTAATTAGAAGATCATCCTTGATAAAAGGTTGATTTAGACATAACTATAGAGGTTTTCGTCAATATTAGAAATACCCACGCTGTTTTCAAACTGTTTGACATGCCATCCTTGACCTGGGTTTTGTTTGAGAGATTAATGCAAAATGACCTACATACCCTTGTCTTTAGTCCCTAACTCAAACCCATTCAAACTGTTAATGTCTAGGTATTCAATCTCATCTTCAATTTATCCAAAATCCGTTCTTTGATGAAGGGTGTCTAGGTGACGAGACAACTAAACCTCTCAGTGCACCATATCTCGCCCAAACGCATACCAACTAAGTCGGGTTAGCTTGAACTCAAGACCTCTCTCTCTTCTTTTTTTGTTTTTTATAAGACAATATGAAAACTATACAAGCATATATCAATACTTAAGAATGATTGTTTAATTATCATAGAGATATACAAATCTCAAGAATCATACTCGAGACATACAAATACTTGTAAGAGGGACGTGACTCTAAAGTGGTTTGCATGCATGGTTCAAAATTTTGGTAGAACCCTCCTCCTTATATGATGTGTGGCTCCTTACGCTTTCAAGCCGATGATATGCTCTCCTTGACCTTGGATTTCTCTTATGGACTAATGAAAAATGATCTCAATGCCATCATCGTTATATTGGCAATCACCATCGTTATTATCATTGTCATTGTCGTCACCATCACCCTCATCATCATGAAGTTGACTAATTTGAAGAAAAATTCTAGAGTTTTTAAATTGTCTTCTATTAGTCCATAAGAGAAGACTGTGGTCAAGAAGCACGCTACCAATTTGAAAGAGAGAGTATCTCAAATATTTATGAGAACATGGAAGTGCCACACACCATGAAAAGAGGAGGGTTCTTCCAAAATTTTGAAATTACAGTGTCTACATGGCACACTTTAGTTGGAATTTTAGACACTTAGGGCTCCTAACTAAACCATGCATGTAGCCAAATGTGTGCATTCCTCGTGGACACCATACTAGATCTCGACTCGTTTGAAATTGGCTCGCCACTCCAAAGCTTTTTTTCCTAGTAAGGGTCTCGAAGACCATCCTTGGGAAATCATCAAAAGAAATCACAAAATAACCTTATGGAATCCATTTAGTTATTCTTGGGAGGTCAGAGAAATTCTTAAGAAATGGAAGATAGTGAATAAATCACTATGTTTTGATTCGATAATAATGGTCAGGAGTTGTTGTATTACAAAGCAGGAACAAGTTTAAACTCCGAAAATCTGGGAGAAAAAAAAGAGCTGCTTTTACCAAACATTGTGCTAAATCAAAACAAAATGTTGGAATTAAGATGATTACTTAAATATCATCCAAAATTTTGAGTATTATTGTTAGAAAAAACCCTCAGATCTAAAGCAGAAATCAACAAGAACATAAATAATCTCACAAGACACAAGATATACGTGGTTTGGTCAAACCATCAACCTACGTCCACTAGCAAAAACGGCGATTTCACTATGATAACCAAAGAAGAACAAGGTTACAATTTCTCTGCCTTTCGTATCTCTCTCTAACTCTCTTAGGGTTTCATCTCTTACCCTTTATGTACTTAGGGTTACAAAGAGGGTAAACGGGTCAGATCCAAATCCAAACCAATTAGGTCCTCGGGCCTGGGTCATATGGGTCGTTAGCGGATCAAAAAAAAATCCGGGTTGAATTCATGACAATATATCAAGAATGGAAGACATAGCCCAACAATTTTTCATGCAGAAAGCATTGAAACTAGTAATTCAGCGACTGAAAGAAGAGCAATAGACAATAAATTTTTCGTCTTCGACATTATATTGATACATACATTTGTAAGCCACATATATGGCGAGACCCAGGGGGCCTCTTAATGTTTTTTATGTACAGAAACTCTTTTAACCCTGCAAATGAAAACTATTATGAGACCATTTGGATACAATGAAACTGGTCTTCTTTGTATGGGACTATAATGTATGCTATTGACAATGTGTCAAATGTGTTGAGAAATCAGCAAGATAAGTTCTGTTTGTGAATTTATGCTGAGTAAATCTTGCGGTTACTGCTCTTCCCTTCAATACCGATACCTAATCTTGAATTCTTTTGTTGTCTATTTTCCTCAGTTGAAACAAAAAAACCCTTATATTGTACATCGGTCTTCCTTCCAGAGAGCCAGTTTGCTCCCACAGGAATCACTTACATTAACTACAAAACTTTTTGACAGCTATCACAGAGGATGCATCATCATGGACAGAATGAATGCCAAGCACCATTAACAACCGGATTATGAGAGAATCTCCAAGTAAAAGTTAATCTACAGCTTCAAAGAAAAGAATCTGAGGTTGTAAACGCTCTCTTTTACATGTGGTGAGAACATCGGTCCAACTACCGGTTACCTGGATGAATCAAATTGGATAAGAAAAACCAGGCAAAGGAAGAACTAATAGAAGTAAACATGATTAAAAAAAAAAAAATTGACCTTGACAGTTCGGTCGTTATAAAGGAACCATCTTCCATGCCCACGATTATGAACAAAGCATACATAGTGACATCCATAATAGCAAACCTACGAATTACAAGACAACAATATCCAAATGATTGATAAGAAGCTCACTATTTAACAAGTCACACAAGATTAATCAAACTTCAATACATGTCGAAAAAACAAAAAAAAATGGTATATTGGACCCAGCCTGAGAAGAATGAATTGACAAGTAATTGGTATGGGGGGCGGGGGGTCTACATTGCTCAATCATTGTGATCATGTCAATCAGGAAGAAATCAACCCTGTCTCTTCTCCATAACTCAATTGGGTGATTCATCCACAACTTTTCTCTTTTAAACTTCTTATTATAATTGACCCAATTCTTTATATACATAAATACATACAAACACATAAATGTAATTGTTCAACCACATAATTCAATATTGTGATTAGTTTAGTACTGAGTTGTTTGAGCTGAAATGCTTATTTCAGGCCTTCAAGGGGAAGTTAATCAATAAAGACTATCAAGGAAACAAGTGATAGAACATGAATAACTGTTTGTTAATCTCAACCACAAAAGCAACTTTAAGATAATATTTGAATCAAAAGATGAGGGGGTTATCCTAGCATACCACCGAAACCAGGCAACGTTTATTTCCGGGATCTAGACCACGATACACAACACCAATGTCTAACTCAGTGGTTAGGATTGCCAATGTTGCAGATAAGTTGTTTTCACTTTCATGGGTACTCTGCCAACCCAGGACTGCAAGATAAGGACAAAGAATCATTATGAGTGATAGAAGAATAACTCATTTCTCAACAAATTGACAATTTACCTATTGTGAACACTTGTGGAGGTTTTGACAGAATAGGATGGACATAATTGAGTTCTCCACAGCCGCCAGCCTCTGGATCACAAGCTAATTGACTATCAATCGCTACAAGATTCAAAAGCTCATTGAAAGAGCTATCTGCAGACGTAATCTGAGACCAAAAAAAAAAATTGAGTGTGCTGTAACTTTACAAAAACTTACAACTAAGTCCACAAACACACAATCTCACTAACTCTACAAATTTAAGAATTCTCTTCTCTTCTCTCCAAAGAAATGATTAGTTATTCCATTATTAAGAAAATATAATTTCTTATATGAGACATGCCTTCATTGTTCGGAGAGCAATAGCATTGACATTGTGAAAAAATGAAGTGTACTTCTGACATCTGGATTCCAGACCACAGCTATTGCACTTCATTCGCTCAAAGATGTTCATTCCAAAGACAGTATATGCTATACAATCATTGCTTGAACAATCCCAAGAACTTATGCAATTGGTTTCTTCAAATTCAGCATCGGGTTTACGTGATCCTGAAGCAAATGAATTATGGAGGCAGTCAAAGATTGCTGCCAATACTTCAGAAGCATCATTCATCTGTGCCTGTCAATTGGTACTACAACTATTAGATATATTCAAATAGAAGCGAACACATTGCGTGGAGATAACCATGTTTAAATTTTTTATTTGTGAGAATTTACCACCACATTTGTGTGAATTTACCTCTTGGAAGAAATTACTATTAGGATAAAATTTGCTTAGAGCAACTCTCAGACAAGTAGGATCAACTGCTTCACTTTGAGTTTCTGTTTCTGATTCACTAAGTGCATCAAAAATATCATATAACGCACAGATAACACAAGGATTTCCAACAGTGTTATGGCATGATATTGACCTTCCCCAGAATTCAATTCGAAACCGCTTTAAATTCCATAAGGACTGCATTTTACAAGAAAAAGTCTGAGTCTACAGAAAAGAGTAGAAGTGAAGTAGAGTGGAAACTTGTTAACTCCTAGAAATTATGGATTTTCCAACCTGTATGATTACATTCAAAAAGCAATTGTTTTCACCAACTTCATTTTTCAGCCCTGTCCCAATCACATTCTTTCCAGTCGTGCTGTTGATTACAATTTCATTTGGTGCTTGAAATTTTTCTTCAAGTGATTTGGTAGAGCTGTTTTTTCCTTTGCCTCGCCTTCGTTTCCATCGGCATTGATCAGTAGACAAAACTTCCAAAGTTCCTCGGTTAAGAAGGCCTGCATGAGACGAATATGATTTAAAGAACAATTTCCAACAGATAGAATACTTTGACCAACAAATACGTAGTGTTATTAAAGAGCTATTAACCTTGTCCTCCAGAATTGGTAGAGGATTGGCTGGGCAATGCAGTTCCCTCTGCACTTTGTATAGGCACATCTAATAAATCTTTTGGCAAATCAGTCTTCCCCAGCGATGGATCCTTGTAAGGCTCGTTAGGCTTCTCATGACAGCTAATTGAGGGGTTCTTAACTTCTGAACTCAGAACCATGCCGGGCCCTCCAGAATAAGTTCTAGACTGATCCAGCTTAATTTTCTGGCTATTAGCATCATGTCTCAATTGCTCATGAACATTCGAATCACTAGAATCGAGCTTTGAGTCAACACCAGACAATTCTGGTACCACGTTCTCTACAGTGCCTCCACTAGCCTTCTCATGTAGTTCTGCTTGGAACTTCTGTTTGGCCTCATTTTTTATTCTCATTTGATACTCCAGAGTTTCTTCAACCATTTTTGCATCTGTTTCAGTCTCAAGTTGATGTCTAAATTCCTCTTCCTTCTGTTTCAAGTCATCCGATACAACAGGAAAGTGACTGCAGTATGCACATAAGCACATAATAAATAAAGAAAAGCAATAGTAGTGAAGAAGAAAAAGGAAGGATCATATGTGTGCCTAACAAGAAAGTAGGGCTGAAACTCGGTTTGATTTGTGGCTAAACCAGAACCAAACCCACCATAGGTTGGTTCCACTAGATAAGAACCAGAACCGAATCAAAATGCCAATAGAACTGAACCAACCCAAACCAAACTAAGGTCGGTTTGGTTCTATGGGTTCCCAATATCCTATGAACTTAGTTGGAACGACAGATTTTTAAGAAAATAAATAAATATAAACATAGAATTTCATATAATAAATCATTAATCTATTCCTAAAAAACATTCATTAGTTTATCCATAAAGAAGTCATTAATCTATGTCCTAACTCCTAAAAATTCATAATAAATGAATATATTATTTATTTATTTATTTATTATATAAGGTTCAGTTCTTGGTCTATTGATTATGTTTGGTTCTCGGTTTGAACCGGACCAAGTTGCACCCCTAAGAAGAAACGTACGTCTGTTCTGCAATTTCCTCATTACCACCAGTAGCCTGCAAAATTCAGGAAAGCATTAGCCTCAACGTGAACGAAGTTGTATATTAAAATAACTATGCACCTAATAAAAGAACCCAACCAGACAGAAACAATTACAACCTTTAAATCCTTAACTTTTTGGTTGGCCTTGTTCTTTTTCTTATTCTTTGACTTATGTTTCTGTTTCAAACGATCACCTCCTTTATTGATACTCTTTTTTTCATCAAGCGCAAGTTCAGCTAATAATGCCTTTTTTGCAACCTCGGATTTCTCTGTGGCATATTTATCCGCGAGTTCCTCTAAGTGTGACTGGAAAAGAGTGTTAACACCAAGAAGATGGAAATTTATGTCCAAACAGGTGAAACTATAAAACAAATGAACAAAAATCGGGTATAACATTGCTGACAATATAAAAAGTGCCAATCTGACCGCACTTTGAAATACAATTGAAGTCAAATCAATGCTGTTTATAATTTCATTGAAATCTAAGAGCACAAATAATATGAAAAAAACTGCGATTTTTTTTCAACAATGAGAATTTCAATTTTAATTGAAGGTTCACTGCAAAATATTTCAGATTCGAATCATTGTCGTTAATCGAAAACTAAGAGAACAACTACCATAGAATTCAAACCAGACTCTGTTTTTCCCTTGAGAATCACAGATTTGATCAAAACTTCACGATCAAAACATATTTTCAGAACAATTATGAGCTACTACTGAAGATCCAAAATCCAAAAATTCCTAACTAAAAGACTCAAAAATTAAAGAACAATCATCACGTATATATTTGATTACAGGACATAGTTTGCATGCATGACAGTGGGGAATGCCCGTACTGAGTCACATTGCTTAGTGTGCTATCTGCAATTATGCATTTGGGTGCATGTAGAATCCAAAGAAATGGGTGATAGTGCTTGCAGAATCCAAAGAAATGGGTGATCGAGCAAACTATGTCCTGTTACATATATGAGTTGGCTGATAACTAGGATGTGGTTCATAAATCGGGTAAAAATACCATTATTTACCTGCAAGAATAACTTCAGAAAAGGCAACAAAATTGCCCGGTGATCATAGGTAGAAAAAGACCCAAGCTTTGACTCCAATGCCAGGATAGAAATGCCAGTGTGAACGATCTTTGCATCAATTTTGCCGAACTACAAGAATGAAATACAATTTCATTAAAATAAACAGCATAGACCACAAGTCATGGTTTTAGTCTTGTAGATAAAACTACCAACAGACCCACCTCTACAGAGAACCGTTCCTTGTGTCTCAGAAATGCTGTTTCTACGCAAGTCTCTGATTGATACAGTAAGTCCTGCATTCTCCAATCCTCATCTTTGCCAGTCAAAGATTCATTGTATCCAAATTGTGAGACTTTCAGACCTTTTGCTTCATTGAGAACATTTGACATAGCTTCCAACTCAAGCGTACCGCTATCAGACCCCCTCTCTTCTTTCCACTTGTGGAGGACTACCTCGTAACTTTGAGAAATGAATTTGGTGGCTTGTTCCATTTCTTTACGCTCTCCAAGACAGAGTCTCTTGACTGTCTCCAAAGCTACTACATGGTTCTGTTGCTCACGTATCTTCTCACAAAAACTCTGTAAGAGGGAATTTTCCTCATTAATTTTTTGCAGAATTTCCCTTCCGCAACGTATTTTATCTTCCGCCAGACTTGTCCATGAAGCCAGTAGCTCCCCACACGAAGGACCTTCTAATATCCAGGTTAAGAGTGGATCGCTATCAGCACTATCATCCAAAAAGAGATGTAAAAAATCGCCAGAAATAATGATCCTCTCTTTGATTCCAGATTCCTGAGTGACACTATGTGTTTCATCATCTATGGTGCTATCCTTCTCTCTTCCTAACCCAAAAGGGTCAGACAGCTCTTCCAAGAATTTGAGGATTTTTTTAAGCTGTGAAGGTGACAAGAAGGATAAGCTGAAAAGTGTTTGTTCCAAGCCAATGTGAAGAAGCCGTGAACCAAGGTGTGGGATACGTTGTATATTGTGCATTGTGAATCCTATTACCATAGTAATATGATTCACAGTAAGATATTTATGTTTCAGAAGCAATTTAAGCATAATTTGAACTTTTTCAAGGAGCTCCACACGCTCAGAATCAATAGAAAGTGGCCACTCACGTCCAAGATTATAAAATACCTTCCCCTTATCAGGAGAAGACTCTGATGTAACTTTTGATCCTTCAAACATTCTTAATGCACTAAAAATATCTACTGGATGCCATGGCGCATTGAGAATCATATTAACCCAAATGTTTCCAACTATTAGAGGAGAGACAGATAGCGATGGAACTTTCACGTACTCCGTTTGAACATGTTTTTTAAATGAATCATAATCGGTCAATATCAAATCGCAGATTGGGCAACCCCAGAATTGCCAATTCTCATTGGTCTTGCCAACATGTAAAGCATTTGACAGAACTTCGCTCTTCAATTCATCATTCAAATAGGTATCGAGATCGTAAACATTCACTTTGAACAAACTTTGCTTCTTATCGGGACTCAAAGTGTTCCAATATGATAGAATCCGATTCCTCTTCACCACCACTGAGGGGTCAATCTTTTCTCTCACTCGGTAATTCTCCTCCTTGTCATTCTTCGATTGGGGCGAAGTAGAGTTCTGCTGCTGTTGCAAGATTCTTGCAGCAGTGACACGAACCTCAATCTCCTTCCTACGCTCTTCCTCTGTCTTATTCGATTTCTTGCTCTTATTACGCAACTCAATCTCAATTGGGTCTTCCATTCTCTTATGCGATTTCTTGCTCTTATTATGCTCAACCTCAATTGAGTCCTTCGATATCTGTTTCGTGGGAAATGACCCAACCTTCTCCCCAGCAGTGTTAGTTGGAATCTTTTTCATCCAAATCGATATCAAAGCAATGTTGGATCTTTGAATAATTGAATGAAGAGCCAGCTTCATATTATGTGCTACATTACCCTCTGGTATGGAATCTTGAATCAATAATGCCCGATGACATTCTTGAATAACCACTTCATACCCTTTACAATCATTTGAAGCGAAGTAGCGTTCAATAGCGAAGGAATGAATATAATTGACGCAATTGCTTGCAGCTTTGATTGCATCCTCCAAATGTATTTCTTTCTCATTACGATCGTCAATTAGGGTTGCTTTTTCAACAGAAACTAAACCTTCCAAGTGATGGATATCAGCGGAGGTCTTGTTTTCCTGTCCAATAGAGGTTAGGGTTTTCTCGCAATCGAATTCGATCGGAGTTTCAGATTGATCGAAATTACCAAATTGAGTGAGATTTTCCTTCCGCTCATCTTCGATGGAGGCAGAAGCCCTAGAAGCAGAACCTCTCTCCTTAGGCCCCATTGATGGTTAAATTGAGTGCAAATGCAAAACCATTGATTTTGACTCAATTTGATCCACAAATGCAGACGTATTAGCAAGATTAACAGAGAGATTCAAAGAAGAAGGAAAAACATTGCAATCGATCAATCGTTCTCTCTCTCTCTCTCTCTCTCTCTCTATCTATCTGAGCTACCAACAATGGCGGAGATTTTTCTCTGTATTTCTTTGTTTTATTTTCTTGGTTTT
Organism: Akebia trifoliata; assembly: GCF_017979445.1. NCBI lineage: Eukaryota > Viridiplantae > Streptophyta > Magnoliopsida > Ranunculales > Lardizabalaceae > Akebia > Akebia trifoliata. Next base: position 5,448,478 of record NC_141377.1, on the reverse strand, counting down.
TGAATTCTTGATGAGGCGGTTTTTTAAATTTAAATATCTTTGTGAGAGTGAGAGTGAAGGCGGGTGAAGAAGACGACACAGTCAGACCAAATATCAACGGTCCAATGGTTTTTGAAGAACCCAATTTGGCCTCGACCGGGTTGAACCGAAAGAAACTCGCTTAAACCGGCCGAGTTGATTCCTCTAAAACCAATGAAGTGCAGCTGTGCATGTAAAAACGGGATGTGATATTATCACACCATTAATCTATAACTACACCTCAAACTTAAATATAAGGGAAAATTGTTCAAAGGCCCCTGACGGAGGGATTTATTTATCAATAGTCCCTAAGTTTTGGGAGGTAGCTTGATAGGATATTTAGTAAATGGTCCCTCATTATTGGCGAACTCTCCGCTTCTTATTTATTGTCGAATTCACCACATTTTATTTATTGTCGAACTCATCGCTTTTTATTTATTGTCTGGTTCATAAATTTTACTGTTGAACTCACCACTATTTATTGTCAAGTTTACCACTTTTATTTATGGTTGAACTCGACAATAAATAAAATGGTGAACTGATATTGGTAAAACCCATCCATTTTCGATTTTTGAGTTTTTTCGACGAAAATACATGGAAAGATCAACTAAAAACTTGGGATAAGGATTTGTTTAGATGATTTTAAACCAAACAAACAATTTAATAGATTTTCATTCAATAATTAATAAAAAAAATCCTTGAAAATGATTTTTTCTTCCTTCTTAAACCCTTACCAACGGAATCAAGTCTCTAAAACTCGATTGAGATGCCAAACATCCATTTTTTTTATGATGAAAATTATAAGTTCAAATGGTTAAAGCATTTAATTGTGAAAACCATGGGAGATGAGGTCCATGAACTGTTAAGAAAATAAAAGTTTACTAAATGGACTATTAAGAGATTGCCCAAAACTTAAGGACTATCTATAAAAAAGTTCCTCTACTAAGGTCCTTTTAAGTAATTTTTCCTAAATATAATAGTCACTCCTCTGTGTCTCGATGTTCAATCTTTATCTTCCCATTTTTCAAGAATACCTCTAAATTTATTATTCTTCTCCTCTTTTTTCTAAATACCCCTCCAACTTTATTAATATTATCTTTTTACCCCATTAACCCAAAATTTCTTCATGCCATAGGCACATGCGAACTCTAGTAATCATATGTCGATGGACGTTCATCATAAGTGAAATGCGTAATTTTGGAAATTTGAAGTTATTAACTTGGTTTTCGAATAGATATCTATTGACTTTGATCTTACATGAGAAACTATCACGCTCTTGGCCTTGATTTTTCCATGATAAACCCATTCTATTTAACTTCTAGCGAAAAATATTTTACCCTTGATTTCAACTTAAATATTCTATCTCGTTCCACCATCAAAGCTAAAGAACGAGATAGAGTTTTAGGATGTTGAAGACGATAGCATTTTTGGGAAGAAAAATAAGAGGTTCTTGTCGTGAGGTTGAAGTGATGGGTTGAAAACCTATCTAAAGAATTATTTTAGAAGAATAGATTTTAAGAAAGAAAATAAAAAAAACAAAGTGGAAACGAAAAATGCTTTTATCACGAGGTTGGAAACGAGGGTATTGTGGTTATTTATATTTTATAATAGTCTCTTATACAAGGTCAAAGTCATTTGTTATATATATTTGTTGGAATTTAGAAGGTTGAATTTGAAAATCCTTTAATATTCAATTAGTTTTAATCATATGGTAAATCAATCTATTACCATAGGGTAATTCAATCCCATGTTTGTTTTATACTTTATGCTTTTTATTTTATTGTTTTAAGTTTAATTTATAGTTTTGTTTTTGCCTTGAGTAATTATAGTCCCACATTGATTAGGAGAATAATTGATTTGCAATTCTTAAATAGTTGTGCTTTTAATAGCTTTAAAGTGAATAGAAGTAGTCGGTGGACTCACGTGCGCACATGGGGGCCCAAGAGGAAAATCCAAAGTTCCAATTAGAAGAGGAAAACCTAAGGTCCGAAAACCTTAATGCATGCACGTAGGGGGGGGGGGGCAAAATCTCGGATTTACACCTCATGTAGGTGCGTGCAAAGGCCCGGAATAGGCGTTTCTTTCTTTTTAAGTCTATTACATTCAATTTTAAAATTAAGATTTGTTCTAACTTCTTCTCTTGTAATTATTTTTTCCCTCAAAATTACTCCGAAGATTAAAATTTTCGGTCTGGGTGTTATGAAATCGATACTGTTTATTTTGATGTCTCATCCATGAACGAGACCGAGATGTCTCAGACGACTCGGGCGAGTTTTGAAACCATGGTTATACCATGTGTTTTTTGGATTAAAGATCTCAATCCTCCAATTATTCACTATTATATCACTACTTACAGACTATTTTTATTTTAATTTTTGAAAAAAGAACAAAAGGTGTCAAAGTAACTTAGCTGATAATGCTATCACCCTTAAAATTAATACAGTGACATAAGGAGGATTAATTTTCTCGAGGAAAATGATTCCTACGAAATGCAATATAATACACCTAAAAATTCGATTTTCTTTGAAAAATCATTTTTATGCCAATCTTCCCCCAACAACCATATGGACCCCAAAGAGATCACACTTTTCCTTCAATATTTTCTACATTAACCTTACAAACAAAACATCCCTCCCAAATAACCTATCAATGTTAAGTTTTCTGTAACTTTCTTATTTTGCATCCTGTTAAAAAACATGGGAAAATAACCTATATTATTAGGAAGCAATTACTAGGGATGGCAATGATTGGAAATATACCTGATGTTCGAACTGATCTAGTCCAGAAAAACATGAAAAATTGGATTTTCGGATAAGATTTGGATCTACCCCAATCCGATAAAAAAAAATCTGATCTGAACATATTTCGATAAAAAAAAATTATTTTTAATTTCATATAAATACATATAGATAAAATGGTTGTCTTTTTTATTTCCCTTTATATTTGTAGTAGGAAAGTAGATTTTTTTTTAAATTTATATATTTTAAAATTTTGAACCTTGTGATTTGAAAATAAGGCATGTGTTCAGATCGGTTTCGGATTAAGGATGACATGAAACAGATCAGATTCGGTTCACATATTCATTAATCCGTTCGGATCGGGTACATCTTTAAAAAATTTCAGATCAGTATTGGAGTGGCACTGATCTGGTACCGAACCGAACCGTTGCCAATCCTAGCAACTACATTGATCCAAAAATACCCTAAATAGCAACAAAAATATTTCTTTGATGGCTTGTGATGTAAATCTCCAATATTAAACATCTGAAGATGATAGAACATGCTTTGTATTTGCTTTACAATAAGGTTCAAAAAGAGCTGCTTTTACCAAACATTGTGCTAAATCAAAACAAAATGTTGGAATTGATGATTCCTTAAATATCATCCAAAAACTTGAGGATTATTCATGAAGAAAGCATTGAAAGTAGCAATTCGGCAACTAAAAGAAGAGCAATCGATAATAAAATTTCCACCATTGACATTATATTTGACACATAACATTTAGATACAATAAAACTGGTCTTCTTTGCATGGGACTATGTTGTATGCCATTGACAATTCACCAAAATAGTTTGAGTTCTTTTGTCGTCTATTTTCCTCATTTTGAAACAAGAAACCTCTTATATAGTACATTGGTCTTCCACTGAGAGAGCAAACCATCATTAGAGACTTGTTGCACCAACCCCATTAAGGAGCAAATTCTGAGAGAATCTCCAAGTAAAAGTTAATCTACACCGCTCCAACTTCCCGTTACCTGAATGAATCAAATGGGATAAGAAAAACAAGATAAAGGACATAACTAACAGAACCAAACAATATTAAAATAAAAAAATACATAAAACGAAATTGACAGTTTGTTCGTCATATAGAACCATCTTCCATTCCAATTATTATAAATAAAGCATAAATAGTGTTGTCCACAATAGCAAACCTACGAATTACAAAATAACAATCAGGGCCCAAAATAATTGATAAGAAGAACTCTCTTTAACACAAATGATTAATCGAAATTCAAGATACACATCAAGGAAAAACAACAAATTGGAATCTTAGACCTATCCTAAGGCAGAATGAATTGACAAGTAATTGGTATTACCGGGACTACATTGCTCAATCATAAGAGCTGTCTGCAGACGAAGTCTGAAACCAATTACAAACAAGTCCACAATCTAAACACTCCAAGATGTTCATTCCAAAAAGATACATGCCTTCATTGTTCGGAGAGCATTAGCATTGATGGTGGGGAAAAATGAAGTGTACTTCAAACATCTGGATTCCAGACCACAACTATTGCAGTTCATACACTCAAAGATGTTCATTCCAAAAAGAGTATGTTCTATACAAGCATTGCTTGAACCACCCCAAGAACCAATGCAATTGGTTTCTTCTAATTCAACATTGGGTTTACGTGATTCACAAGCAAATGACATATGGAGGCAGTCAAAGATTGCTGCCAATACTTCAGAAGCACCATTCATCTGTGCCTGTCAATTGGTATTGAATCTATTAGATATATTTCAATAAAAGCGAACACACTGTGTGGAAATAATCATGTTTAAATTTATTATTTGCATCATGGGTTAAGACTTGAAATTTACCTGTGTGGAACACAAGCAAGCACATTTGTGTGAATTTACCTCCTGGAAGAGATTACTATTAGGATAAAATTTACTTAGAGCAACTCTCAGACAAGTAGGATTACTTCACTTTGAATCTCTGTTTCTGATTCACCTAGTGCATAAAAAATATCATATAATGCCAGATAATAACACAAGGATTTCCAACAGTGTTATGCAATGATGTTGATCTTCTCCAGAATTCAATTCGAAACTGAGTTAAATTTCATAAGGACTGCATTTTACAAGAGAAAGTCCGAGTCTACAGAAAAGAGTAAAGTGAAGTCACATGAAAGATCATGGAATGGAAAACTTGCCAATTCCTAGAAATTATGGATTTTCCAACCTTTATGATTACATTCAAAGGAATTGTTTTCACCAACTTCATTTTCATCCCTGTCCCAATCACATTCTTTCATTTGGAAAACTTTGACATGCTTGAAATATATCTGAAAATAAAGCAACATAAAAGGTCAGAATGTCACTAGCACTGCCTAGTGATTCCATGTGACATGGAAATGGAATTACTGCAGTAACATAATAAATGGATAAAAATTGCAAGGTCAGGATCATCCTATAAGTGAATTTTGTGTTATGGGGAGATGTAATACAAGTCTGCACTATCTAAAAAAAGTAACCGACATAAAAAAGGTAAAATGAGAGATGAATATCATAGAAGTATCCATATTATCATATTAGCGTGACCCCATGGATACCACTTAGGTCTGTCGAATTGTGTAAGTTGCCTTAGTTGGAATGGAAGTGTAATGGATTGAAGTCTATCAATAATAATTGCGCGGGTAAAAAATGGTATCAGACATGTGACATGAATGAGGCATATCCTAATGATCAATCTTGGCAGAGTTAATTATCTTAATTAGATAAAATCAGGATCTCATTCTTAACTTAAAGATTTTCCAATAGAGAAGTAAATATATTTGGATAATAACTGATTGAGAATCCCTTGATTAGAGGGAATATATTGATTCATTCCTCTCTGGATTAGTCTTATCTATTTCTATATAAAGAGGGAGCTACCATGTAAAGGGGGGAGGAAGATTGGAGGAGAGGGATTGTAAAGTAAAGTCCGGAGTTGTGATGAACCCCACAAAAAAATCTTGTGCATTGTATTTTCTCTCTTTTCCCCTTTTCTTTGTGTTTTTTATGCATGACTTGATGGTATGTTTGAATCAAGGAAACCAAAGATTAATTGGTTCTTGGTTAAATCTCGAGAAATGGACAAGATCCGAGATTTTACCCCTACAATAATGAAGCTCAAGGCTGAGTCCCAAGTGCTAATTGCAAACGAATCTATTGACTCAATGTTAAGATCCAAGAAACTTGGGATTGTCTACAAAATCGATCTAGAAAAAGGTTTATGACCATGTCAATTGGGGGTTCCGGAGATGTACAATGGGTTGTATGGGTTTCAATGAAAGGTGGATTATATGTATTATGAAGTGCATATCATTGTCATCTTTTTTTTTTTCAATGGGTCTTCTGTGGGCCTTTTCAAGAATTCTAGAAGCCCCAGGCGAGTTGGCCCACTATCTCCATTTTATTCAATTTGGCGGTTGAGGCTTTAGAAGATTAATGTGTAGGGAAGTGGCTGGCGGGACGCTAAAAGGCTTTGTGCTTAAGAAGGACGGACCTATTGCCATGACCGGACTTTTTATTCAGTTGGAAAATCCCAGCCATAAAGATGGATCATGATCCATGACTCATAAGTGGAAGCGATAAATATATTTACATTACTTGTAATGATGACATACATTGAAACATCGCAAAAAAATACACTACACTTGACTATTTTTTACATGACAACTAAAAGCCGAGAAATTGTTATCTATTGTCTTGATCTTATCTGCATCTTCAACTTTCTTCAAAATTTGTGGACAGGAAAAGTCCATGAGCAGTGAAGCTGAGCAAGCAACGATACTAACAATACTAACATTAATTCAAAAAAACAAAAAACAATACAATACTCGTAATAGAAATGTCTTTTGTATTTTTGTGTTCTTTGCGGAAGCGTTCTTAAAAGTCTTTTTATCTTTGTTCACAATTTTTGTCCTTTACATTTTACAATTTTTACACCTGGGCTAAACCTCATACCGTCCTAAGAACTCGGAGAAACCCTGACTCAACTAACTATTGGAACACCTAGCCCTCAAAGGAGAGGCCTATTCCTTCACAGTGTGTCTCCAGTAATCTTTTCCTGACTCATCTGACCATTGGAATGCCTATCCCTCAACGAAGAGGCCTATTCCTTCAAGGAGTGTGTGTCAGTTGACTGGCCTACCTTTTTGTGGTATATCCCCTAAGGAGTCCACCTCTCAAGTAGATTTTGAAACCGATCTTTACTTTCCACTTTTTTAATTAATTTGATTCACATGTCAAGTCCCACCAACCAAGGTGTATTTTACTTTGCATTTTTTATAACAAATTCTAGTAAATGTTACTTCTTTTTATTTTCAAAGAAAATAATAATTTTTCCAAGAAAAACCTATTCTTCATATTCATGTTTAAAAGCATTTATGCACTCATCACGACGTTCATCACATAACCCAACTAAGCATGGAATATTTTTTTTCCAACTAACTAAAGAATCATCATCACCAACACAACTAACTATATTACCATGTCTCAACTGCTCATGAACATTTGGATCACCAGAATCAAGCTTTGAGTCAACAACAGACAATTCTGGTGCCACGTTCTCTGCAATGCTTCAACTAGCCTTCTCACCACCAGTGGCCTGAAAAATTCCAGAAAGCATTAGCCTCGACATCAACGAATTTTGATATTAATATATTTATGCAACTAATAAAAGAACCCAACCAAACAGAGACAATTACAACCTTTAAATCCTTAGCTTTTTGGTGTCCCTTTTTCTTATTCTTTGACTTGTGTTTCTGTTTCGAATGATCACCTCCTTTATTGATACTCTTTTTGGCATCGAGAGCTAGTTCAGATAAGAATGCCTCTTTTGCAGCCTCAGATTTCTCTGTGGCATATTTATCAGCGAGTTCCTCTAAGTGTGACTGGAAAAAAGAGTGTTAACACCAAAAAGATGAAAATTTATATCCGAACAGGTGAACTATAAAACAAAGTAGTAAAAATACCATTACAGACCTTCAAGATTGACTTCAGAAGAGGCAAAACAATCATCCGATAATCAATGGCAGAAAAAGACCTAAGTTTAAATTCCAATGCCCAGATACGAGAGCCACTGTGAGTGATATTTGCATCAATTTTGCTGAACTACAAGAATGAATACAATGTCATTAAAATAAAACGTCGTCATGGACCACAAGTCATGGTTTTAGTCTTGCAGATAAAACTACCAACAGACCCACCCACCTCTACAGAGAACCAATCCTTGTGTCTCAGAAATGCTTTTTCTACGCAAGTGTCGGCTTGATGCAGTAAATCTTGCATTCTCCAATCCTCATCTTTGCCAGATTCCTCATATCCAAACTGTGAGACTTTCAGACTTTGTGCATCATTAAGAACATCTGATACAACATCGAACACCTCATCATTTTCCTTCTCGACTAGCTCTTCTTTCCGCTTCTGGAGGACTATCTCATAACTTTGAGAAATGAATTCGATGGCTTGATCCCTTTCTTTACGCTCTCTGAGACATAATCTCTTGACCGTGTCCAAAGCTGCTACACGGTTCTGCATCTCACATTTTGTCCTGCACAAGTTCTCTAAGAGGGAATTTTCCTCATAAATTTTTCGTAGAATTTCCATTCCACGACATGTTTTATCTTCCCTCATACGTTTCCATGAAGCCAGTTGTTCCCCACTCGAAGGACCTTCTAATATCCAGGTTAAGAGTGGATCGCTATCAGCACTATCATCCATGGAGCCACTCTTCACCGAAAAGAGACATAAAGAACCACCAGAAAAAACGATAGTCTCTTTGATTTCAATTTCCTGAGTGACACTATGCGTCTCATCTATGGACCCATACATCTCTCTTCCTAACCCACAATAATCAGAAAGCTCTTCTAAGAATTTGAGGACTTTCTTAAGCTGTGGAGGTGACAAGAAGCATAAGCTAAGAAGTGTTTTTTCCAAGCCAATGTTAAGAAACCGTGAACCAAGAGGGATACGTTGTATCTTGTCCATGGAGAATTGTATCACCTTAGCAATATGACTCGCAGTAAGATATTTATGTTTCAGAAGCAAAAGGAGCATAATTTGAACATTTTCAAGAAACTCCATACACTCGGAATCATCAGAAAGTGGCCAATAACGTCCAAGATAAAATACTTTCTCCGTTGATCGTTGAACCTTCCCCTTGTCGGGAGAAGACTCCGATGTATCTTTTGATCCTTCAAGCATTCTTAATGCATTAGAAATATCTATTGGAAGCCATGGACCATTGAGAATCATGGAAACCCAATGATCTCCAACTATTTGGGGAAACACAGATTGCAAATCTTGTGATAGGAATTTTATGTGATCCCTTAGAACGTGTTGCGTAATTGAAGAAGAATCGGTAAATTTCTCATTGCAGCTTGGGCAAGCCCAGAATTGCCACGTCCCATTGGCGATGCTAACAGATAGAGCTTCCGACAGAACTTCCATCTCCAATCCATCCTTGCAATGGGTTTCGAGATCGTGAACACTCACTGTGAGCAAACTTTGCTTCTTATCGAGACTCAAAGTGTTCCAATATGATTGAATATGATTCCTCTTGACCAACACTGAGGGAAAAATCTTTTGTAAATTATTGTGTTTACGATGACTGCTCACTCGGTAATTCTCCCCCTCGACATTCTTCGATTTGAGCAAAGTAGATTTCTGCTGCTGTTGCAAGATTCTTGCAGCAGCGACACGAACTTCAATCTCCTTCCTACGCTCTTCCCTTGTCTTATTCGATTTCTTGCTCTTATTACGAGACTCAACCTCAATTGGGTCTTTCGATATCTGTTTTGTGGGATCCGAATCAACCTTATTCCCACCAATTTCAGTCCAAATCTTTTTCATCCAAATTGATATCAAAGCAATGTTGGATTTTTGAATAATCAAACGAATATTCTGCTCAGCCTCTCGTATGGATATCTCCTGCAGACTACCCTTTGCTGGATCGTTGGGATTTTCAATCGATAATACCCGACTACATTCTTGAATAACCTCTTCATAGCCTTTACGATCATTCGAACCAATGTAGAGTAGATTAGCGTAGAAGTGAACATAAGGAGCCCAATTTGGAGATAACGAAACCGCTTTTCTTGCAGATTCGATTGCATCCTTCAAATGTATTTCTTTCTCATTAAGATCATCAATTAGCAATGCAATTCTAACAGAAACTAAACCATTCATGTGGTGGATGACAGCGGGGGTCCCATAACAGAGATTCAATTCTTCTATGAGATTTAGGGCATTGATGTTGTTTTTCTGTCTAACAGAGGTTAGGGTTTCCTCCCAATCGAGATCGATCAAAGTTTCAAATTGATCCAAATCAACAGATTGAGTGAGATTTTGCTTCCACTCATCTTCGATGGGGACAGAAGCCCTAGCATCAGCAATAGACGAAGACATATCAGCAAGATTAACAGAGAAGAAAATTGCGATTCGGTTCTCTCTCTCTGTAACAGAACACAATTCTGTAAACTCTCACCGTGAATTGATGAGGTCTTAGATGTGTTATTTATAATTTCGAGTACAAATCAGATTCCAAGAGATCTCGTTAACACACTCTCTCTGCTACCAACAATGGAGGAAAATTTTCTTTTTTTTTGAATTATTGATGAAAGCGGTTTTTAAATTGAATCGAGATCACATACGGTGTCCCGTTTCAATAGAAATACGTGGCGCAATCGGATTAGGAAGTAAACATATTCGGCTGCGTGAACGGCTTGATTAGAAGCTCGAGGTGTTTAATCACCAACTAAAACGTACCACGTAGACACTTATCCTATTGTATAGGAACGGGACACGGTATTGGATCCTGAGTCTATTTAAATTTGAAAACCTTTGTGAGACGTTGAGAGTGCAGACTGGTGAAGAAGACCGCCAACTAATAAACGGTCCAATGGTTTCAAACCCGATTTGGATTTTGCGATCTACCGATTTGAACCGAAAGAATCTCGTTTAAACCGGCCGAGTTGATTCCTCTAAAACCAATGATGATGAGCAAGTAAAAAAACGGGAAGTTTTGATATTACCACACAATTCATCTATAACTACACCCCTTTGTTATAATACATTGCCTTTTTTTTTTTTAAATAGAGAATATTATTAAAAGAGAGTTAAATATTTTAATATTTACAAAAAAGAATCTATTTTTAAAAAAATTATCAAAAATGAATTAAAACGTTGAACACTCTTAGCGTTTTGGTAACTTGTTAGATTGTCCAACAATTTTTTTAAGTGGAGGCTAAATGCCCTATAAGTGCTTAAGAATGACACATGGAAAAAACACATTATCCCAATTGCTTAACCACAAAATCAAATGATTGAAATTTAACCTCAAGATATACATTTCTGAGATACGTGTTTTCTAGATACATATAAATATGAACCATTGGATTTCGTGTTTACACAATGTCTTTTGTCACACATCGACTTGCCCGAGATCCAAGATTTTAAAGATCTGGACGAGTTACAAAAATGTATGATTTCGATGTTCCCCGCTATATTTTAATCTTTTAAATAGATTAAGGGGAAAAGTTAATAATGCCCTCATTTTAAATATCTAACAAAAAACCTAAAAATTTCTTCTCCAAAAAAATCAATCATCTACAATCTCTTTAGATAAATTTTTGACCAGTATCATTTATCTTAAGATTGTATCTTCTTCAAGTCCTCCACATTCAAATTTTGAGATAAAATATAATTTTTAAGGAAGTATAAATGATGAAATTTTGAATAGAAAAATAAAAAATGTTTTACAAAAGGAGACAAGATAGAAAATGATGGATGAAAATAATAATTTTGGAGGTTGACAAGCTTGAAGATAATTGATTTTGGAGAAGAAAAATCTGAATATTTTACTAGAGATTAAAGATAAGGGCATTTGAGTCTTTTTCCTTAGTCTATTTAAAATACTGAAGTCAAGGGAGACATGCCAGCAGTTTCAAAACATGGGGGGGTATCTCTAATATTCAAGAAAACATAGGTGGGCATGTCTAAATCACCTTTCGATTGAGTCAATTTTTGATTTTTATATTTTCAATAAAATAATTAATTTTTGTTGATCCAAAAGATTTATATTTTCTACATAAGCTATGGTGATTTGAAAAAAATATATATGAGAGTTGCTATTGGCATCCCAACCTTTACTTATAACACCCCCATCTTCTTAAATTATTTATCACACTCCAAATAAAGATTAAAACGCACCATTCAAACATTACACAGGTTTGTCTCAAATTATTATCTAAGCATTGCAAAACATTATAACATCATTTAAATAATTCAACAATTGTTTACGAGTATGATTAGGCTCATATAAAATCATAAACCCAAAAAATAGAAATCTAGAAGAAACAAACATTGGAGAGAGCTTCTATTGGCGTCCCAAATTTAATTTTTGGCAATCATTTACTTATTTTCTTTATTTTTAATTGGAATGTAATAAGTAAAAGTTGGGGTGCCAATTAATGGATCAATTCCAGTTCGATTCCCAAGGTAGCTGGAACCAAAATCATAATTATTATTATTTTATATTTCAATTCTTGTCGATTCTAATTTCCAAATAAGTACCCATTAGTTCCAGTTCTCAAGAATCATATGAAAAAATATATTTCAAATTATTATAAAAACAATTCCTTAAAAAAAATCAACATTTTATCGACAAAATTATTAACTTAATTATAATTTGTTATCCTATAAAGATATAAGTTAATGATTTTAAAAAAAAAAAAAAAAAAATTATCTTCTTTAAAAGTAATAAATTTTTAGAAGAGTGAGCTTAATTTAAACTCCCATCCATAATTTATATGAAAAATTGAAGAACTTTATATAACATGCATTAATTTTGGAATAAAAGAATATTTTAAATCATTTATAGTATAAAAGAAAATAATAAAATAATAAAATAAATTGGTTTCAGGTAGTCATCTGATAAAATCTAACGATTCTGATTCTTATCGGTTCGGTTGTATTTTAGACTTGACTCTCACCGATTCTAATAAAAAAGGAAACGGAATTAGGGTTTTCGTTTCAGATCTAGTTCAAGCTCAGTTACAGTTAAATGGGTACCCATTTACACCCCTACAATCTCGATATGTATTAGTACATAGTTTTTAATTGAGTAAAAATGATTTTTACTACTAGTAGACGAGATGACTCGAACGATACACTCAGTATATATCTTGAGAAAGACTAGTGCGATCCTTTCTAATTGAGCCGTGATAATATGACGCTATGTTGTGAAATACGCTCCCTATGCCCTTATCACAAAATCGTAGATCATTTGCCTCGGGATACCTAGAAACATAAATATTTTTTCTTGTGTATCCCAAGGAAAATAATCTACAGTTCTATGATGAGGGCGTAGATGGGCGTTTATCAGATGAGAGTGTCATATTACCATGGTTCTTTTTTAATTTCTACTTTAGAAAGTGGAATCAAAGACAAACAAGAAGTGGAGAGTAGGATTTTATATTTAACTTTAACTTTATTCGGATTAAGATTTAAGAAACAAAGTGATATCAAATGCAAACAAGAAGTCTTCCAACTACCATAAGATTTTTTGAGGGGGTGGGGGGAGAAGCAAACATTACACTTCGATCCATCCTTTATTATTGAAAGAATGAAGATGACTAAGAGGAAACTTGAAGATATGGAGATGGAGATAGAGAGGAAACTTAGAGAGATGAAGATAGAGAAGAAGCCCACCACTACCACTACCCTTTGAAGAGATGGAGATGAAGATAGAGAAGAAGCCCACACCACCCTACCAAGAAGACTCAGTACCTGATCTCAATGAAGATTTTGTAATGTTTGAGGTCCTTTCTTGTTTATCAATGAAGTTAATCTTCCAATCTAAATCAATATGTAAGAAATGGTGAACTTTTATTTCAAATAATCCTTTATGAGTTTTGATCATACCATCAAACTAATAAATATTAGAGAGAGGCAAAAGAGATAATGAAGCCAATAGAGAATGTTTTAGAGTTAATGGATAATTGAGACAAACTTTTACTACCATCCGTTAGAAAAATATTCATCGCGGCTATCTTTGGGTGTAATGGTGAACTGAACTATTCTAGATTGGGTTCAGATATTAGGCCAATTTGCAGTATAGATCACTATGGAAACTAAATGAAACCTAATGCAAGATCAAAATTAGTTAGTGTCCAAAGGAGATGCATATTTTTTTTTCTTTTTTGGGGTGTCTTTTTGTTTTTTTGATGCATGCGGATACGCCATGCCACCATAAACATGTGCATCGAGTAAAAATGCGAGTGGGGAAAATCAATATTACGATCCTGGGGAGTAAACCCAGGCCACTCAACCATTGCTTTACTAGTCGAGTGGTTCTTTTTTTTATTTTATAGAGTAAAATCGTGAGTAGCGAAACTCAATGTCATGACTCTGAGGAGTAAACCCAAGTCAACCAACCACTACTCCACTACTCAGGTGATTCTTTTTTATTTTATCACGAGCAAGGAGACTCAATCTCACAACTTTAGGGAGCAAAACCAGGTTGCTCAACCACTGCTCTACCACTCGTGTGGTTTCTTTTTCTTTTGCTTATCTCCTTTTTTATGAATTTACATTAAGAATTTTGGAGGATAATCTTTTTTAACCCTTACGCTTTCACAATTTTGAATTTTAATGTATTATCATTTTTTAACCCAGAGTTTACTATTAGGCAGTCATTTCTTGACACATACCAATGACAACTTTCACACTAATGTATCATTTTTTTTTATTCTTTTTTCTTTTTGGGCTTCATTTTTTTTCCTCATCCTCTTTTTTATGATTTTGCATTTAAATTTTCAAGGGATAAGTTTTTTCACACTTTTGAACTTGAGCTATCAACATTTTCAACCCAAAGTTCGTAATTAGGTAGTATTTTCAAAGGACACATATCAATGGCAAGTTTCACACTAATTAAAAACAACCATTTTAACTTGATCTCAACCCATAAGGAAATAATTGAGGAAGTTCAGTCCAAGGATGCATATAAGATCACATAGTGATAAAAATTGTAACATAGTCACAATTTAATCCTTACTGACAATAAATAGGGGTGCATTGTGATCATAAAAGACTAATCAGTTGAATCATCCTCTAATTGACAAGTGGTAAAGAGACAACCAATAAAGATTGAAAGATATCTAACCCATACTATAAGCTCAAATGTTCTAGATTTTCATAACATAATTTTGATTAAGGGATGATCAATTGATAAAGGGATCCTAAAATGTAAATCATATAAAAAGACTTCGTTTTTTTGTTGTTGTTTTTTTTGTTTTTTTTTTTATTATAAAAAAATTAAGAAAATTGTACTTCAAAAACTACAAGTAAACGAAAAGTATGTATGTTAAGAGAACCATATGACGAATGAATGAATCGGAAAAAAGAGAGTAAATACTTGAAGATGTATACTAAAATATATTATAGATGAATATATAGAGTACATAGCTAGTACTAAATACCAATTATAATGAGCCAATGATTTGAATTTTTATATGATTTTAAATTTGAATGTGTATATTGTATTTAACAGAATATGTTAAATTTATTGCACAAATCACAATTAAAAACAAGTGGAGTAACTCATTTCTTAATTAGTGGCATGTATGTTCTAGATTTTTCTAATTAAATGTTGATACTTAAGTTTTAAATGAAATTAAATGTTAGATGGTCAATAAGAATCATGTTAATAGATTGAGTTATAAAAGATGACAATGAAGGTATGGATCTAATTACTTTATTCTCGTGAATATGGTTAAATTTTTTATTTTCAAGGATACAATGTTACCGAATTATATCCTCATTTATAGGAATTTTGATTTAAGATTCTCTTCCTGTAACACCCGATCTCCCTTCTTCCAATCTTCACTATTCAGTTGAATAGTTGAATATTCGATATAATCATTTCATAATTACCACATGTTAGTATTTGAAAAAAATCCTCCACACCAAGTAAGGCCTAAAAGCTTACTATGTTAGTAAGATAAGTATTTCCTTATTTTAATTGAAAATCAGGGTAGTTGGATTTGTATTTAATTAAAAAACACCTTAAGAAATTAAGATAGAGGGGCTGCTGAAAAAATCCACACAATCTTCGTCAACAAAATCGCACTCAACTTTTTCCTTGAGTATCCCAAAGAAAAAAAATCTATGATTCTATACCCTTACCACATCATCCGAGTACAGATTGAGTGAAAATTTTCGAGTCCAGAAATCACAACTCAGAGATTAATGGTGTGGTAATTAGGGGTGCACATTGGATTGGGTAAATCCGAGAACCGAACCAATCCGAAGCCTTTTGGATTTGATTGGTTCGGGTTGAGCATGGTTTGGTTCGGGTACGGATTGTATATAAAAAAAAATCCAATTGATTTGGTTCGGTTTCGGATTAGAGGTATAATAGAACCGAACTAATCCGAAGTATCTATTATTTATATATATATATATATATATATATATATATATATGTTTATTTATTTAAAAATAAAACTCTTTCTTAGTTTCATTCTTCTATTATTTATTTTTCTCTTCTTTAACTGCATCTCCTCTATTTTTTTCTAACAAAAACTCATAAAAATTGTACACAAATCTCTCTCTCAACTCTCAAATGGATTAATCCATTTATAGAAAAAAATTTTAAAAAAATTTGATTCCTTATTTTTTTTACGAGAATCTTTATGTTGTGTTTGTTAGATGAAATATACTAGACGAACTTAGACTTGGATTTGTTATTTTACCATTTATGGATTAGTTTCCTCACTAATCCTGCCAAAATACCAATTTTAAAATTGTAATTTTTTTTTAGTCTCATTGAGCTTCCTCTAATTTTCAATTTATACAGATTTCAGTCAAAATTTAATCATAAGAGTTCCTCTTTTGAAAGAAAAAATATTAGTTTTTCTATTTTGAAAGTATGAGAATCGAGAACCAATCCAAACCAAGGTTGGTTTGGATTGGTTCGGTTCTATAGGATAATTGGATTGGTTCGATTCCAAATTTGTAGAACTGATCATGTGTGGTTCGATTCCAATTTTATAGAAATCCGAACCATGTGCACCCCTAGTGGTAATATTACATCCATTGTTTTGTCGCACACCACTGCTTTTCAGCGGAATCAACTAGGCTGGTTTAAACTTTAAACGAGATTCATTCGGTTCAAACCGGTCGATTCCAAACCGGGTTCTTTAAAAACCATTGGACCGTTTGTAATTGGTGGTCTGTTGTCTTCTACACCACCAGTCTTCACTCTCACAAGGTTTTTCAAATTTAAAAACCGCCTCATCAAGAATTCAAAAATCAAGAAAAACAAATAAAGAAAAATCTCAGCCATTGTTGGTAGCTCTGAGAGAGAGAGAGAGAGAGAGAGAGAGAGAGGAGGAGAGAGAGAGAGAGAATCGATCATAATTTTCTTCCTTCTTGTTTGAATTTCTCTGCTAATCTTGCTAATTTCTCTGCGTTTTTGGATCAAATCGAGTCAAAATCAATGTTCTTTCTCTCAATTTAACCATCAATGGGGCCTAAGAAGCGAGGTTCTGCTGCTAGGGATTCTGCCTCCATGGAAGATGAGCCGAAGCAAAATCGCTCTCAATCTGGTGATTTCGATCAATCTGACATTTCGATCGAATTCGAACGCGAGGAAAACCCAAACTCTGCTCAACTGGATGACAGCATCAAAGCCCTAACTCTCATTGAAGAATTGAATAAGAGTTACAAGGCCTCCGCTATCATCCACCGCATGAAAGGTTTAAATCCTGATATTAATGCATCTCTAATTAATGATCTTAATGAGAAAGAAATAAATTTGAAGGATGCAATCGAATCTGCAAGAAAAGCTATTTCATTGATACCAAATTGGATGGAGTCTTTTAACTTCTACGCTAATCTAATCTACATTGGTTCGAATGATCGGAAAGAGTATGAAAATGTGGTTCAAGAATGTAGTCGAGCATTGTCAATTGAAAAACCCAATGATCCAGCGACGGGTAGTTTGGAGGAGGAATCCATACTCGATGTAAAGCAGAACATTCGTTCGATTATTCAAAAATCCAACATTGCTTTGATATCGATTTGGATGAAGCATCCTTTTACTGAATCAGAGGTTGGGTTGGTTCCCCCGAAACAGATATCGAAAGATCCAATTGAGGTTGAGTCTCTTAAGAAGATCACGGAACCAAGTAATACACTTGAAGAGCTTAAGAAGCAGCTTTCTGTTGCATCAAAGGAGTGGACAAACTTGAGACAGCAAATCTCAAAGCATTTGCCCCAATCAAAGAATGACATGGAGGAGGAGAATAATAAGCGAGTGAGTGATCGTCGTAAGAAGACAGATTTACAGAAGATTGTCTCCTCGGTGATGAAGAAGGGTTGGGTTCGATCTTATTGGGACACTTTGAGTCTCGATCAGATGCATCGTTTACTCGAAGTGAGTGTTCACGATCTCAAAACCCATTTCAAGGATGGATTGGAGATGGAAGTTCTGTCGGAAGCTCTATCTTTTGGCAAAGCCAACGGGAGGTGGAAATTCTGGGTTTGCCCAAGCTGCAATGAGAAACTTATTGATTATGTTTCACTTATGAATCATGTTCAAGGAGAGCACGTAAAAGTCCTATCGCCAAATTTGCAATCTGTTTTTCCTCAAAAAGTTGGAGATGATTGGGTGGCCATGATTCTCAATGGTCCATGGCATCCAATAGATATTTCTAGATCATTAAGAATGCTTGAAGGATCAAAAGATACATTGGAGTCTTCTCCTGATAAGGAGAAAGAATCTAAAGTGGAGAAAACTCAGAATAAGAAACTCGTGGAAACAAGTCGAACCCATGCTGAGAGTTCTAATGATGAACCAATGAGATATGGCACCGTTTCGTGGGATAAGGTATTTTATCGTGGACGTAAGTGGCCGCTTTCTGATGATTCTGAGCGTATAAAGCTCCTTGAAAAAGTTCATGTTTTGCTAGAGGTGCTTCTGAGACGTAAATATCTTGCTGCGAGTCATATTACTAAGGTGATACGATTCACCATGGACAAGATACAACGTATGGTTCATGGTTCCCGGTTTCTTAACATTGGCTTGGAAGAAACACCTCTCAGCTTATGCTTCTTGTCATCTTCAGAAATTAAAAAAATCCTCAAATTCTTGAAAGAGCTCTCTACTTATTGTGGGTTTGGGAGAGAGAAGGATAGCACCATAAATGAGACACCTAGTGTCATCCAGGAATCTGAAATCAGAGAGAGGATCATTCTCTCTGGCGATTCTTTATGTCTCATTTTGGATGACAGTGATGATAGTGATGCATTGTTAAACTGGATATTAGAAGAAGGTCCGTCGAGTGGGGAACAACTGGCTTCATGGAAATGTCTGAGAAATGACAAAACATGTGGTGGATTGGAAATTATGCAAAAAATTAATGGAGCAAATTGCATCTTACAGACCTTGTGCGAGAGGATATGTGAGACACTGAACCATGTAGGAGCTTTCAACACAGTCGAGAGACTCTGTATGGGAGAGCGTAAAGAAAGGGAGGAAGCAACCGAATTCATTTCTCAAAGTTATGAGGTAGTTCTCAAGAAGCGGAAAGAAGAGCTTGTTGAGAGGAAGAATGAGTTGGATGTTATATCAAATGTTCTTAATGAAGCACAGGATCTTAAAGTCTCGCAATTTGGATACGAGGAATCTTTGACTGGCGAAGATGATGATTGGAGAATGGAGGACTTGCTGCATCAAGCAGACACTTGCATAGAAACAGCATTTCTGAGACACAAGGATCAGTTCTCGTTAGAGGTGGGTCTGTTGATAGTTTTATGTGCAAAACTTAAACATGACTTATGGTCCATGCCATCTTATTTTAATGACATTGTATTCATTCTTGTAGCTCAGCAAAACTGATGCAAAGGTCTTTTACACTGGCAATTCTATCTGGGAATTGGAGTCAAAGCTTGGGTCTTTTTCTGCCCATGATTATCGGGCAATTATGTTGCCTCTTCTGAAGTCATTCTTCCAGGTATATAATCGTATTTTTACCTGATTTTATGAATCACATCCCATTTATCAGCCAACACGTATACGTTCAATAACATGGCATAGTTTGCATGATCACCCGGGGCCAGTTCAATAAGAAGAAGCCCAGCTTTCTCCCCCATTTCAAGATTTCTATGGATTCTACAAGAACCCAAATAAAACCTTCCACATCAGGTTTCATCGGCATTATTCTCATGATCTCCCAAGTCAAACAGATCAACCATGCACCCATAGTGTGCAATATCTGGTTTGATCCCATAACCAGTAATCATTTTTCCGAAATACTTAACACCATCTTCCACCAATCTTCCATGAATGCAAGCATTCAGAACACTATTAAACGTTATTGCGTTGGGCTGAAAACCTATACCCTCCATCTTCAAGAAGAGTTCAATTGCTTTTTTTTTCTACTTTCCCCATTTGCAGCCAGACCCGATGTCATTGCACTCAAAGAGTCCACCCTCTTCTTACCTGTTCTTTTGAATGCTTGAACAGTGCTTTCTAAGCATCCACACTTGGCATACATATTAATCAGTGCTGAACCAAGATTTTCTTGTCAAGCTCAATTCCATGCTTGTCGATATAAGCATGGACCCATCTTCCCTGAGCAAGTGCACCCAGATATGTAATTGCAGATAGCACACTAACTAATGACTATTGTTCTTCAAGTTTTGAATCTTTTAGGTAGAAATTTTTTTACTTTTGGATCTTCAGTAGCTCACATTGGTGATCAAATCTGCGATTCTCGAGGGAAAATCAGAGTCTGGTTTGAATTACAAGGTGGTTGCTCTCTTAGATTTTGATTAACAAAATAATTTGAATCTGCAATATTTTTGCAGTGACCTTCAATTAAAATTGAAATTCTCATTGTCGAAAAAAATCGCAGTTTTTTTTCCCATATCATTTGTGCTCTTTGACTTCAATTGTATTTCAAAGTGTAGTCAATTTGGCATTCGTTTTATTATCAGCAATGTTATACCCGATTTTGGTTTGTTTGTTTTTATAGTTTCACCTGTTTGGATATAAATTTTCATCTTCTTTGTTTTATAGTCACACTTAGGGGAACTTGCGGATAAATATGCCACAGAGAAATCTGAGGCTGCAAAAGAGGCATTATTAGCTGAACTTGAGCTCGATGAAAAAAAGAGTATCAATACAGGAGGTGATCATTCGAAACAGAAACACAAGTCAAAGAATAAGAAGAAGAACAAGGGTAACCAAAAAGCCAAGGATTTAAAGGTTGTAAGTGCCTTTGTCTAGTTGGGCTCTTTTACTAGGTGCATAGTTATATAATATACAACTTCATTGGCATTAAGGGTAATGTTTTCTGGATTTTTTCAGGCTACTAGTGATGAGAAGGCTAGAGAATTGTCTGTTGTTGACTCAAAGCCCCCCGATTCTTGTGATCCAAATGTTCATGAGCAGTTGAGACATGAAGGGCCTGACATGGTGCTGAATTCAGAAGTTGAGAGCCCCTCAATTAGCTTTCATGAGAAGTCTCTTGAGCTTTGTGAGGATCCATTAGTGGGAAAGCCTGATATGTCAAGAGATTTATTAGCTGAACTTGTGTTCGATGCCAAAAAAAGTATCAATAAAGGAGGTGATCATTTGAAACAGAAACATAAGTCAAAGAATAAGAAAAAGAACAAGGGTAACCGAAAAGCTAAGGATTTAAAGGTTGTAATTGTCTCTGTCTAGTTGGGTTCTGTTGTTAGGTTCATAGTTATTTTAATATTCGTTGACATTGGGGCTAATGCTTTCCGGAATTTTGCAGGCTACTGGTGGTAATGAGGAAATTTCAGAACAGACGTACGTCTCTTTCTTAGGGGTGCAACTTGGTCCAGTTTAAACCGAACCAAACTGATAGCTTTGGGATGGTTTGGTTTGGAACAATTTGTTGTTCAGTTTGGGGTTTAGAAAATGGAGAACCGATCAATTTGGTTCGGTTCTCGGTTCAAGGCTTGTATAGAACCAGACCAAACTGAGAACCGAACCTGATATAATAAATAAATATATTCATTTATTATGAATTGTTTTAGGAGTTAGAACATAGATTAATGACTTCTTTGTGGATAAACTAATGAATTTTTTTTTTTTTAATGAATAGATTAGTGATTTATTATATGAAATTTTATGTGTATTATTTATTTATTTATATTAAAAATCTGTTGTTTCCAACTAAGTTTATAGGATATTGGCAACCCATAGAAACGAACTGAGCCAAACTGACCTTAGTTTGGTTTGGGTTGGTTCGGTTCTTGTTCTTATTTAGTGGAACTGACCTATGTTGGTTCGGTTCTGATTTAGCCACAAACCAAACTGAGTTGCACCCCTACTATTTCTTGTGCACCCCTGCTATTTCTTGTTAGGTAAACACATGATCCTTCCTTTTTCTTCTTCACCACTATCGCTATTCTTTATTTATTATGTGCTTATGTGCATACTGCAGTCACTTTCCTGTTGTCTCGGAAGACTTGAAACAGAAGGAAGAGGAATTTGGATGTCAACTTGAGATTGAAACAGATGCAAAAATGCCTGAAGAAACTTTGGAGTATCAAATGAGAATCGAGAATGAGGCCGAACAGAAGCTCCAAGGAGAACTACATGAGAAGGCTAGTGGAAGCGTTGTAGAGAACGTGGCACCCGAATTGCCTGTTGTCGACTTAAAGCCCGATTCTGGTGATCCAAATGTTCATGAGCAGTTGATAGAACTACATGAGAAGGCTAGTGGAAGCGTTGTAGAGAACGTGGCACCAGAATTGCCTGTTGTCAACTTAAAGCCCGATTCTGGTGATCCAAATGTTCATGAGCAGTTGATACATGGTGCCAATAGCCAGAAATTTGAGCTGGATCAATCTAGAACATATTCTGGAGGGCCCGACATGGTGCTGAGTTCAGAAGTTGAGAGCCCCTCAATTAGCTTTCATGAGAAGCCTCACGAGCCTTACAAGGATACATCGCTGGGGAAGACTGATTTGTCAAAAGATTTATTAGGCGTGTCTACACAAAGTGCTGAGGGAACTGCATTGCCCAGTGAATCCTCCACCAATTCTGGAGTGCAAGGTTGACAGCTCTTTAATAACACTACATATTTGTTGGTCAAAGTATTCTATTTGTTGGATGTTGTTCCCTAAATCATATTCGTCTCATGCAGGCCTTCCTAACCGAGGAACTTCGGAAGTTTTGCCTAATAATAAATGCCGATGGAAACGAAGGCAGAACAGCTCTACCAAATTGCTTGAAAAGAAATCTCAAGCCTTGTCACCTGATAAAGGTAGATATGAAGTTAGGAATTCGTTAATTGATGGTCACACCAAAGAGCAAGCTACTGCAACGGGTCAGGGGACCCTTTCTGGTGGTCATCATAAACATGGCTCTACTTTGCATTTGTTATTATTATTATTATTGGAATACTAATTACAACCTCCTGGATAGATCTATCTTTCCTATGACATTCTGTCCTTTTATGTTATTTAATTTTCTGATACATTTCAACCAGATGATTTTGAGGCCTCGCCAAATGTGATTGGGATAGGGCTGAAAAATAAAATTGGCGATAACAATTGCTTTTTGAATGTAATCATACAGGTTGGAAAATCCATAATTTCTAGGAATTAGCAAGTTTCCCATTCTATGATCTTTCATGTCACTTCACTTCTACTCTTTTCTGTAGACTCAGATTTTTTCTTGTAAAATGCAGTCCTTGCGGAATTTAAGGCGGTTTCATATTGAATTCTGGGGAAGATCAGCATTATGCCATAAAACTGTTGGAAATCCTTGTGTTATCTGTGCATTATATGATATTTTTGATGCACTAAGTGAATCAGAAACAGAGACTCAAAGTGAAGCAGTTGATCCTGCTTGTCTGAGAGTTGCTCTAAGCAAATTTTATCCTGATAGTAATTTCTTCCAAGAGGTAAATTCACACAAATGTGGTGGTATCTCTCACTGAATTTCCTATTTCACCTCTAATTGGCATCAACCAACTTTCCTGTCTTTAACCCATGTTCTCTTTTATTGAAATATAACTAATAGGGGTAGTACCATTTGACAGGCACAGATGAATGATGCTTCTGAAGTATTGACAGCAATCTTTGACTGCCTCCATATGTCATTTGCTTCTGAATCATGTAAACTCGATGCTGAATTAGAAGAAACCAAATGCATAGGTTCTTGGGATTGTTCAAGCAATGCTTGTATAGCACATACTCTTTTTGGAATGAACATCTTTGAGCGGATGAACTGCAATAGCTGTGGTCTGGAATCCAGATGTCAGAAGTACACTTCATCTCTTCACGACATCAATGCTAATGCTCTTCGAACAATGAAGGCATGTCTCATATTGAGAAATTATTCGTTCATAATCATCGAATCACTTATCATTTCTGTAAATAGGAGAAATCTTAAATTTGGAGAGTTACTGAGATTGTGGACTTGGTTATAAGTTTTTGTAAAGTTAATCTATGGCACACTCATATTTTTTATTTTATTTTGTTGGGCTCAGATTATGTCTGCAGACAGCTCTTTTGATGAGCTTTTGAATCTTGTAGAGACTGATCAGCAATTAGCTTGTGACCCAGAGACTGGGGGGTGTGGAAAACTAAACTATAAACATCGTATTCTGTCGAGACCACCACAAGTGTTCACAACTGGTAAATTGTCAAGTTGTTGAGAAATGAGTTATTCTGCTATAGTGTAATGATTCTTTGTCAGACATCCACAATTATAACTGCTTCTTATCTTGCAGTCTTGGGTTGGCAGAGTGCCCACGAAAGTGAAAACAACATATCTGCAACATTGGCAATCCTAACCACTGAGTTAGATATTGGTGTTGTGTTTCGTGGTCCAGATCCTGGGAACAAACGTTGCCTGGTTTCGGTGGTATGCTAGGATAACCCTCACATATTTTGATTCAAATATTATTTAATTTATTCAAGTTCTATCATTTGTTTCCTTAATAATCTTTATTGATTTACTTTCACTTCAAGGCCTGAAATAAGCGTTTCAGTCAAACAACTCAGTCCTAATCTGATAACAATATTAAATTATGTGGTTGAACAATTACATCTACGTGTTTGTATGTATTTATCTATATTAAGAACTGGATCAATTATAATCAGAAGTTTAAAAGCAAAAAAATGTGTATGAATCACATTGATTTGGGCTGGGTCCAACATGCCAATTGTTGTTTTTCTTTGACGTGTATTTTGAAACTTGATTAATCGTGTTTGTGTTATAGAGAACACACCTCTTATCAATTATTTTGGGCCGTGATTGTTAGTTTGTAATTCGTAGGTTTGCTATTCTGGACTACACTATCTGTGCTTTCTTTATAATCATCAGTATGAAAGATGGTTCATGTATGACGACCAAACTGTCAAGGTAAAAAAATTCATGCCTTTAATTTTGTTCAGTTCTGTTAGTTATGTCCTTTTACCTGGTTTTTCTTTTCGAATTTGACTCATCCAGGTAATGGGCAGTTGGAAAGATGTTCTCACCAAGTGTACAAGTGGACGATTACAACCTCAGATTCTTTTCTTTGAAGCTGTAGATTAACTTTTTTACTTTAATGCTTCTCTCATAATCTGCTCGTTAATGATGGCTTGGCATTCATTCTGTCCATGATGATGCATCCTTGGTGAAAAGTTTTGTACTTGTGTAAGTGATTCTTGTGAGAGCAAATGCTCTCTAGGAAGAAGACCAATGTACTATATATGAGGTTTTTTGTTTCAAATTTGGAAAATAGACGACAGAAGAACTCAAAGTTTACGTATAGGTATTGAAGGGAAGTGCAGTAACCACGAGCTTTACTCAGTGTGAAGGCACAAACAGAGCTTATTTTGCTGACTTCTTAACATGTTTGGCGATTTGTTAATTGCATGTATACAGCATAGTCCCATACAAAGAAGAACAGTTTTATTGTATCCAAATGGTCTCATGTAGATTGTTTTCATTTGCAGAATTAAAGAGTTTTTTGTCCATAGAAAACATTAGAGCCCCTTGGGTCTTGTCATAACTGTAGCTTACAAATGTTATGTGTCAATATAATGTCAATGCCTGGTAAATCTCTCTTTTTTCAATAGTTGGTGTTGGGGAAGATTGAAAGAAAAATGATTTTTTTTTTTAAGAAAATGTGATTTGTAGGTGTATGATTGCACATTTTACAGGAATCACTTTCCTTGAGATGATGATATTCCACTTGACAGGAAAATATTCTCCAAGAAAATTAGAATCCAACCCCCCACCCCCCAATTAGGGGTGTCAATAGGTTGGTTCTGGTTTTGTTCCTAAGGAACTTAGAACCATAACCATTATATTAGTTTGGTTCCGATTTTTGTTGGTTCTCGATCTAGTTCCAAAATAAATGAAACAGGAACTACCAAAAATCACGGGTACTCATCGGTTCCGGTTCTCAAGAATCAAATGACAAAAAGAGTATTTCAAATCATTATAAAAAAGATTTCCTTTCAAAAAATTAACATATTATCAACAAAAATTATTAACTTAATCATAATTTGTTATACTTAACATACAAATTAATTACTTTTTTCAAAAATAAAAATTTATCTTTGTTAAAATTTTAAGTTTCAAGTGATAATGTATATGAAAAATTGAAGAATTTTATATAACATGCATTTATTTTTTAATAAAAAATACCATAAATAAGAACTTGGTTCGGTTCGGTTTGGTTTGAGGTCAAATTGAAACCGAACCAACATAGGTCGGTTCCACTAAATAAGAACTAAAACCGAACCAAATTCCATTGGAATCAAACCAACCCAAACCAAATTAAAGTTGGTTTGGTTCGGTTCGGTTCCATGGATTACAAATATTTTATAAATTATAATAATATCTTTTAATGAAAAATAAACATAAAATTTCATGTGATAAATCACAAATCTATCCATAAAAAGTCATTAGTTTATCCATAAAAGATCACTAATCTATGTACTAACTCTTCAAATAATTCATAATAATTATTATATACATATATATTTATTTCTTGCATAGGGGGTTCAATTATCGGTTTGGTTCAGTCCTATACAAGCTTGATCCGAAAGCTGAACAAATTGATTGGTTCTTCATTTTTGTAACCCAGAACCGAACCGCAACTTGTTCCAAACCACCCGAAAGCTATCAATTTGGTTCGGTTCTCGATTTGAACCAGACCAAGTTGCACCCCTAGTGAAAAGAAATGACAAAATAAATTGGTGCTGAGTACCCACGGGTACCCATTGGATAGAACCTAATTGTTCCAGTTCCTATTGGTTTGATACCATTTTAGACCCAACTCTAATTAGTTCCAATAAAAAGCAATTCGGACTCAGGGTATTCAATTCCGGTTCTAATTCGATTTCGGTTAAATGAGTACCCATTGACACCCCTACCCCCTGTAGAAAATATGAATTTATTGATAATTCTTGGATGAATATTACAAAAGCCCCAATAGGGTATTTATAGGCATTACATCAACCAAGATATATGAAAACTACCTAATATAAATATTCTAGAATATCCTAATTGATATATTCTAAATATCAATATATATTTTAGAATATCCTTCATCACAACCTTCCATTTGTGTGAGATACACTAACAATGATACAATGTATCTCATGCATTTTAATAGAGTGCATCTTATTCTCTAACACCCCCAATACTAAAAGCCAACTATCCTTATGATATTTTGTTGGGTGCAGTCAAATATCATCCATTGCTCAAAAATCATTATTTTTGGATTTCAAATCTTAAAAAGTATCGTGGGATCCACATGGATTATCATATTGGCAATCGAACACCCCCACAACCTTTTAGATTTCATGAAAAACTTCATGGTAAAAGAAAAACAAAACAAAACAAATTTTTTCTAACTTGATCAATGGTGTTAAAAATGGACGGCTACCAAACACCCAAATTTAAAATTAAAATACAACCATAAAAAATAACTTTTAAATTTTTTTTTTTAAATACATAGAATTAGGAAATATGACAAGATGATCTTATTAGGAAATTTCAATTCTTTACCATGGGTAGGAGAAGGAAAATTCTCTTATTATTACTTATGTCATCAGCACCACATGTCAAAACGGTGTTGGTCTGTGAGCAAACAATCACTCAAATTACACGACCTGCATTGGACAAAAGGGCCACCACTTAATTGACTTGTAAGTGCAATATATTATTTCTTCAAGATACAAGTTAGAAAATCAATTGTTCTCTATGGATGTGGATGCTACACAAATAAGATTCCATAACAAAATATGTTGAAGCAGTTGATGATTCATATGATGACGGCAATGCCAGCGATGATGAATGTGTAAAATACATAATACACAGCAAGTACACAATAAAAATTCTGTAATTTTACCCAAAGGTTAAATTTTGAATTTGTATTTGGATGTAATAAAATAGACTAGCTTTTCAAAACCTTCATCGAGTTTATGCATTCTTAAATACTTAAAAAACAATTTCTATGAAAACTAATATTCGCAAACCAAATAGAGTTTTTTTTATTTTTATTTTTTATATTAAGATATGAATTTATTCATCAAATGATAATAAAAAAGATTGTGTGAATATGTCAATTTTTCTATAAAAATATACACAATTTATTATAAGCAAGTTAAAATAAAAACAATTAATCCTTACGTTCCATTTTTATTTTTTTTTATTCAATATTTCTTAGGGTTGTATACAAGAAAATGAAACTATGATCAAATGTAAACGTGGCAAAAAACAAGAAAAACAAAAATATAAGTAAACTGCCCAAACATATTTTGGACGACCCCAATTCCTACAAGCCAAACACACCCCCTATGATTCCTACCAGTTGCTTGCCTACCCAACTGAGAATCCAATATCTAACTCCACTGAGTTCAATAATGAGAAGACTGACCAATAAAAAAAAAGGAGAAATTTACCAAAACTATGCAATTTTCATAATTAATTACCAAAACGGTAAACTGTAGCAATTAATTCAGAAAACGGTAATTTTACCATTTTCAGAATTATTTTATTTTACAAATCGGTAAAAACAGTAAAATATTTTTTTTTTTCAAAAATACCCTTTTTTAATTTTGACTGAAATTACGAATTTCCCCTCTTTTTATCGTCGAATGAAGTGCCATCAAGTAAGATTTTCTCCTCTTTTTACCATCGAGCAAAAGTGAATCGAAATATTTCCTTGGATTTTAAGTTATTGTGAAGGTTATAATTGTAAATGCATATAAAAAATAAAAAGGGTATTTTCGATACAAAATATTTACAATTTATTGCTTTACTGTTTTGGTAAAAAAAAATAATTCTGAAAACAGTAAATTACCGTTTTCAGAATTGATTTGTACATTTTACCGTTTTGGTAAATATTCAAAATTTGGTGCATGTTTTGATAAATCTGCCTAAAAAAAATACTTCTCTAAAAGAAGAATTTTTTTTTTTTTTGTAAAAGCATTAAAAACAAAAATTCTTGCACCACAATAAAATACAAAAAGACTGGCATACCCCAATTTTTACCAAACACACCTCTGTCCCTTTCAGTTGTTTGCCTACCAAACTGAGAATCCAATAACCTCACTTAACTAAGAGTTCAATAACAAAGAAGACTGACAACACAACTACCAGCCAAACACACCCCTATTCCTACTAGGCAAACCTACCTCAAACTGAGAGATCAGTAAACCTTACTTAACTAAGAGTTCAATAACGTACAATGAAGACTGACAACCCAACTACCAGCCAAACACACCTCTATTCCTACTAGCCAAACCTACCCCAAACTGAGAGATCAGTAGCCTCACTTAACATGTCTGCATGTCCTCAAAACCTAAAGTTTTAGACTAAAAACACATTTTTTGCACAAATTTTTTTATGAATCATGTTGGAGTGACCTCAAGTTAGAACCTCATATCGCATTTCTTGACATGAAAGTGGATAGGAATCATAAATACTTTTTCACTTGTATCTCTATAAAAAAAAAACATCTATGATTCTCATACACCTTCACATCAAAAAGTGCAATATGAGATTTCAATCTAAGGTCACTTCAGCATTATTCTCTTTTTATAGACATAAAGTATAAACCATCACAAACAAAATCCCAATTAAGATACCACCGTTTTTCACAAGCAATTTTTAGCCAAATAAAAAACACCAATTCCAAAACATTCAAGCAACCTGATGCCCGCATTTAAATTTAATCCAAATAGAGGTATTTCGGGGGAGAAAATATTTACAGAAAACCCTCACACTGAACAATTCTACCCAAATATCCATCAAATTTCAACGTTATTATATCCACCAAACACCACAAGTGCTAGTACATACATAAAATATAGTAATACCATAACTGATTAATGATAATGTTCACCCAACTAAGATAAAACTTGAAGAACAAATTCAAATTTGAAGAACCCTAGAAGATAAACTTCAGAAATTTGACAAAATACAATGTGGCACAGCAAGGTTTGGAAAAAAAAAACACCCTATGGAGATAGTTGTAGATATGTTTGAGAAATCTGACCAAATTACAAAGTGGCACAACAAGGTTTAGACGAAAAACAACAGCCCATAGAGATAGTTAGAGATAAATTTGAGAAATCTAACAAAATAGAGAGTAGTAGAAAAACAAGGTTAGGGAAAATAAATAACTAATGGAGAGAATTAATGTAGAAGCCACATAGATAAACTTTAGAAATCTGAAAAATACAAAGTGACTCAGCAAGGTTTAGGCGAAAAAAAAAACCTAAAACTAAGGGGTATACTTAAAGATATAAAAAACCCTAGAAAGAGAGAGAGAGATGTTTAAAATGGATTTCATGAAAAAATTCATATTGAAAAAAAAAAAATTTAATTAAATTTTCCTTGATCCCAAGGTGTTTAAAATGGATGGCTACCGAACTCCCAAAATTTAAAATTAAAATTTAATGGTGAAAAATATTTTTTTTTTAAATTCTGAAAATTTCATTTTCCACAAGCCCGTGGCATTGTACCATGTTTTCGGATGCCAAAATGTAACTCATGACCCTTAATAGGATTTAAGTTGGTTTTAACAAATATTTGTTTGTAAGGTAAAATAATATTAAATATTACGAAAGTAAAAAAAGAAGTGTTGAGTCTATTGGAATTGAAATCAAATTTTACACTAGCAGAAATATTTTTTGTTTTTTTATTTTATTTTATACAAAAGATGCTTTTTATTTTAAAGAACATTGTTGGAGATACTCTTAATGCTCCCAAAAATGACTTGATATTATCCTCTACTTAAAAACATATCTGACCATTTAAAGTATGGAAAATTACTTAAATATCCTCGTTGGTGGAGGGAATTCTTTCTAATTAGTCACTAAGTTTTAGGGCTTCTCTTAATAAATAGTACATTTAGTAAAACCTCTCATTCTAATCAGTTCGCAGACCCACGTTGAATCTGCTCTCATTGTTCAAACTCAACGTTTTCATCCAAAAAAATTGGATCTTTGATTAAGTATGGTTTGTCTAAATATTCTCTCAATGATGGATTTGGTGGTTGCTTGTGATTTTATTTGCTAGTGATTTTATCTTTTGATGTTGTATTTTGTTTGAAGATGTAAAATTTATTAATTGATTAAAATAAAATTAGGGATATTCAACGAGTCAACCCGGCCAATCTACCAAAAATTATCTAATTCGGGCTAATCCAAACTCAACTCGATTTTAGAATATTAAGCTTGGGTTAGTGAGCTTAGGCCTGATGGTCGGGTTGAGGGTTCTATCACTTTGGTTCAAACTTAGATTCACCATCCAACCTGCCCAGGTTGCAGCCCTACTTAACACATCAAAATGTCCACACAAACCTAAAATTCAGATAAAAACATTTTCTTTGTACAAATTTTTTATAATCCTACTTTATCTTAGAATAATTAACGTACCTTCATCAACAATTCCATAAGATCCAAACAATCAAGTATTTATGATAAAATTTGATAAAAAAATTTAATTACAAAAATCCCCATAAATTAAAAAATCTCTACAATTAAAAGACTTCTTTTATAATCAACTCATGACTTTGGCCTTGCACGAGGGACTAACATAAATATCCAGAATGTCCTCATTTCACTTATGATGCTTGCCCATCATTATATTACTAGAGTTTACTTATGCCTATGACATGTGGACAACTTCTTTGAGGTTAAGGGTGCAAAAATGGTAAAATAATAAAGTTGGAGGGATATTATTAAAAAACAGAAAGAAGATGAGAGTATTATTGAAAAAGGGGTTTGGTTATATATCCCTGTAAACTTATCTCCATTGCTTCAATTCTATCTATGAACTCCAAAAATTACTCAAGTGGGTGCAAATGGCCATTTCGTTGTGTGCAAATAGCCACCCCGAATAGGCATAGATTAATGGTGTGGTAATATCAAAAGTTTCCTTTTTTTACTTGCACGTCATCAGTGGTTTTAGAGGAATCAATTCGACCGGTTTAAACGAGATTGGTCGACGCCAAAACCCAAACCGGGTTTAAAATACATTCGACCGTTAGTTAGTACTTGGCGGTCTGTGTCGTCTTCTTCACTCTCATAGTCTCATGTCTCACAGTCTCGCAAAAGTTTTCAAATTTAAAAACCTCCTCATCAAGAATTCAAAAATCAAGAAAGAATAAAGAAAAATCTCCGCCATTGTTGGTAGGTTTAAGAGAGAAAAAGAGAGAATGAAATCGCAATTTTCTTCTTTCTTGTTTAAATTTCTCTGTTAATTTTGCTAATCTGTCTGCCTTTTGTGGATCAAATTGAGTTAAAATCCATGCTTTTCGCTCTCAATTTAATCATCAATGAAGCGTAAGAAGCAAGGTTCTCTTTCCAGACCATCTCCCTCATCTACTGCTGCTGCTAGGGCTTCTGCCTCCATCGAAGATGAGCGGAAGCAAAATCTCACTCAATCTGGTAATTTCGATCAATCTGAAACTCCGATCGAATTCGATTGCGAGAAAACCCTAACCTATGTTGGAAAGGAAAACAACAGCAAAGCCCTAAATCTCTTTGTTGAAGATTTGAATCTCCGTTACAAGATCTCCACCGCTGACATCCACCTCTTGGAAGGTTTAATTTCTGTTGAAAGTGCAACCCTAATTCGAGATAGTAATAAGAAAGAAATACATTTGAAGGATGCAATGGTATCTGCAAGAAAAGCGGTTTCATTGTTTCCAAATTGCATCAATTATGTTCATTTCTACGCTATTCAACTCTACTTTGCTTCAAATGATTGTAAAGGGTATGAAGAAGTTGTTCAAGAATGTCATCGGGCATTATTGATTCAAAATTCCATACCAGTGTCTGGTGTAGCACATAATATGAAGCCGGACCTTCATTCAATTATTCAAAGATCCAACATTGCTTTGATATCGATTTGGATGAAAAAGATTACTGGGGAGAAGGCTGGGTTGGTTCCCACGAAACAGATATCGAAGGACTTAATTGAGGTTGAGCATAATGAGAGCAAGAAATCGAATAAGAGAATGGAAGAGTTTAAGAAGGATATTTCGGTTCCCACGAAACAGATATTGGAAGACCCAATTGAGGTTGAATTGCGTAATAAGAGCAAGAAATCGAATAAGACAGAGGAAGAGCGTAGGAAGGAAATTGAGGTTCGTGTCACTGCTGCAAGAATCTTGCAACAGCAGCAGAAATCTACTTCACCCCAATCAAAGAACGACGAGGAGGAGAATTACCAAGCGAGCGAAAAGATTGACCCCTTGGTGGTGGTGAAGAGGAATCGGATTCTATCATATTGGAACACTTTGAGTCTCAATAAGAAGCGAAGTTTGCTCAAAGTGAGTATTCACGATCTCGAGGCCTATTTCAAGGATGGATTGGAGATGCAAGTTCTGTCAAAAGCTCTATCTTTTGGCAAGGCCAATGGGAATTGGCAATTCTGGGCTTGCCCAAGGTGCAATGAGAAATTTGCCAATTATGATTCACTAAAAAAACATGTTCGAAGGGAGCACGTGAAAGTCCTATCGATATCTGTCTTACCTCAAAAGGTTAGAAATAATTGGGTTGCCATGATTCTCAACGGTCCATGGCTTCCAATAGATATTTCTAATGTATTAAGAATTCTTGAAGGATCAAAAGATACATCAGAGTCTTCTCCTGATAAGGGGAAGGTAACTTATCTTGAATGTGAGTGGCCACTTTCTAATGATTCCGAGCGTATGGAGCTCCTTGAAAAAGTTAAAATTATGCTTCAGTTGCTTCTGAAACATGAATATCTTACTGAGAGACATATTACTAATGTGATACAATTCACCATGGACAAGATACAACATATCCCTCACATTGGTTCACGGGTTCTTGACATTGGCTTGGAAAAAACACTGTTTGGCTTATGCTTCTTGTCACCTTCACAGCTTAAAAAAATCCTCAAATCCTTAGAAGAGCTTTCTGATTATTGTGGGTTAGGAAGAGAGAAGGATAGCACCATAGATGATGAGACACACAGTGTCACTCAGGAATCTGAAATCAAAGAGGGGATCATTCTTCGTGGCGGTTCTTTATGTTTCCTTTTGGAAGATAGTGCTGATTGCGAGGCAGTGTTAACCTGGATATTAGACGGTCCTTCGAGTCAGGAACAACTAGCTTCATGGAAATGTCCAAAGGACGATAAAATACGTTGTGGAATGGAAATTCTGCAAAAAATCAATGAGGAAAATTCCCTCTTACAGAGCTTATGCGAGAGTAAATGTGAGCAACTGAACCGTGAAGTAGCTTTGGAGACAGTTGAGAGATTCTGTCTCAGAGAGTGTAAGGAAAGGGTGAAAGCCACCGAATTTGTTTCTCAAAGTTATGAGGTAGTCCTCCAGAAGCAGAAAGAAGAGCTTGTTGAGAGGAAGAATGAGTTTGAAGCTGTATCAAATGTTCTTAATGAAGCAAAAGGTCTGAAAGTCTCACAATTTGGATATGAGGAGTCTTTGACGGGCAAAGATGAGGATTGGAGAATGCAGGACTTACTGTATCAAGCAGACACTTGCATAGAAACAGCATTTCTGAGACACAAGGATCGGTTCTCTGTAGAGGTGGGTCTGTTGGTAGTTTTATCTGCAAAACTTAAACCATGACTTGTGATCCATGCCATCTTATTTTAATGACATTATATTCATTCTTGTAGTTCAGCAAAATTGATGCAAAGATCGTTCACACTGACACTGCTATCAAGGCAATGGAGTCGAAGCTTGGGTCTTTTTCTGCTCGTGATTATCAGGCAATTATGTTGCCTCTTATGAAGTCATTCTTGCAGGTATATAAGGGTATTTTTACCTGATTTATGAACCCCATCCCATTTATCAACCATCACATATATGTTTGAAACAGGACATAGTTTGCACGATCACCCATTTCAAGATTTCTATGGATTCTACAAGCACCCAATAAAGCATTCCACATAAGCACATCAAGTTTCATCGGGCATTGTTCTCATGATCTCCTTTGCCTTTTCAAACAGACCAGATGTCAATTGCTTTTCTGCTTTCCCCATTTGCAGCCAGACCCGATGTCATCGCATTCCAAGAGTTGACACTCTTCTTACCCATTCCTTCTAATGCTTGAATCATGCCTTCTAAGCATCCACACTTGGCATACATGTTAATGAGCGCCGAACCAAGATTCTTGTCAAGCTCAATTCCATGCTTCTTGATATAACCATGGACCCACAGATACACAATGACTGTTGTTCTTCAATTTTTTAATCTTTTGTTAGGAATTTTTTTAATTTTGGATCTTCAGTAGCGCACATTGTACTGAAATCTGTTTTGATGGTGAAGTTTTGACCAAATCTGTGATTCTCGAGGGAAAATCAGAGTCTGGTTTGAATTATATGGTAGTTGTTCTCCTAGATTTCGATTAACAGAATTGATTGGAATCTGCAATATTTTTGCACTGAACCTTCAATTAAAATTGAAAAAAAAAATTGCAGTTTTTTTCATATAAGTTGTGCTCTTAGATTTCGATGAAATTGTAAACATCATTTATTTGACTTCAATCGTATTTCAAAGTGTTGTCAGATTGGCATTTGTTATATTGTCAGCAATGTTATCTTGATTTTCTTTTATTTGTTTTTATAGTTGCACCTGTTTGGATATAAATTTTCATATTCTTGGTGTTAACTCTCTTTTCCAGTCACATTTAGAGGAAATCGCGGACAAATATGCTACAGAGAAATCCGAGGCTGCAGAAAAGGCATTATTAGCTGAACTTGCGCTCAATGAAAAAAAGAGTATCAATAAAGGAGGTGATCATTTGAAACAGAAGCATAAGTCAAAGAATAAGAAAAACAATAAGGGTAACTGTAAAGCTAAGAATTTAAAGGTTGTAGTTGTCTCTGTTTTGTTGGG
Source organism: Akebia trifoliata (assembly GCF_017979445.1). Lineage (NCBI taxonomy): Eukaryota > Viridiplantae > Streptophyta > Magnoliopsida > Ranunculales > Lardizabalaceae > Akebia > Akebia trifoliata. Next base: position 5,412,301 of record NC_141377.1, on the reverse strand, counting down.
TTATTTTGTTACAACTTTGTTGACGTTGAGGCTAATGCTTTCCTGAATTTTGCAGCCTAGTGGTGGTGAGAAGGCTAGTGGAAGCATTGTTGAGAACATGGCACCAGAAGTGTCTGTTGTTGACTCAAAGCTCGATTCTGGTGATCCAAATGTTCATGAGCAGTTGAGATCTGAAGGGCCTGACATGGTACCCAATTCAGAAGTTGAGAGCCTATCAATTAGCTGTCATGAGAAGCCTCGTGAGGATCCATCAGTGGGAAAGCCTGATATATCAAAAGATTTATTAGCTGAACTTGCGCTTGATGACAAAAAGAGTACCAATAAAGCTAAGGATTTAAAGGTTGTAATTGTCTGTCTTGTTGGGTTCTTTGATTAGGTGCATATTTTTTAATATACAACTTCATTGACGTTGGGGCTAACGTTTTCCTGAATTTTTCAGGCTGGTGGTGGTAATGAGGAAATTGCAGAACAGACGTACGTCTCTTTCTTAGGGGTGCAACTTGGTCCGGTTCAAACCGAGAACCGAACCAACTGATATCTTCGGGCTTGTTTGTTCAGTTTGGAACAAGTTGCGGTTCGGTTCTGGGTTTAGAAAATGGAGAACCGATCAATTTGGTTCGGTTTTCCATTCTAGGCTTGTATTGAACAGAACCAAACAGAGAACGAACCTTATATAAGAAATAAATAATTATGAATTATTTTAGGAATTAGGACATATATTAATGACTTCTTTATGGATAAACTAATGAATTTTTTTATATGAATAGATTAATGATTTATTATATGAAATTTATCTTTATTATTTATTATTTTATTAAAAATCTGTCTTTCCAACTAAGTTTATAGGATATCGGCAACCCATAGAACCAAACGGACCTTAGTTTGGTTTGGTTTTATTGGCATATCGGTTTGGTTCTGATTCTTGTTTAGTGGAACCAACCTATTTTGGTTCGGTTCTGATTTAGCCACAAACTGAACCGAGTTGCACCCCTACTCTTGTTAGGCACACAGACATGATCCTTCTTCTTCACTACCATAGCTATTTTTTATTTATGTGCTTATGTGCATACTGCAGTCACTTTCTTGTTGTCTCGGATGACTTGAAACAGAAGGAAGGGGAATTTAGACGTCAACTTGAGACTGAAACAGATGCAAAAAAGTTTGAAGAAACTCTGGAGTATCAAATGAGAATCGAGAATGAGGTCAAACAGAAGCTCCAAGCAGAACTACATGAGAAGGCTAGTGAAAGCATTCTAGAGAAAGTGGCACCAGAATTGTCTGTTGTTGACTCAAAGCCCGATTCTGGTGATCCAAATGTTCATGAGCAGTTGAGGCATGGTGCTGATAGCCAGAAAATTGAGTTGGAACAGTCTAGAACATATTCTGGAGGGCCCGACATGGTTCTGAGTTCAGAAGTTGAGAGCCCCTCAATTAGCTGTCATGAGGATCCATCGGTGGGGAAGCCTGATTTGTCAAAAGATATATTAAGTGTGCCTATACAAAGTTCAGAGGGAACAGCAATGCTTGGCAAATCCACTACCAATTCTGGAGGGCAAGGTTAACAGCTCTATAATAACACCACATATTTGTTGGTCAAAGTATTCCATCTGTCTGGAAGGTGTCCCTAAATCATACTCGTTTCTGGCAGGAACTTTGGAAGTTTTGCCTACTGGTCAATGCCGATGGAAACAAAGCCGAGGCAAACAACAGAACAGCTCTACCAAATTGCTTGAAAAACCCCCTCAAGCGTTGTCATCTGAAAAAGGTAATTATGAAGTTAGGAATTTACCAATTTACTGTCGCACCAAAGAACAAGCTACTGCAATGGCTCAGGGGACACTTGTGGTGGTCATCATGACCATGGCTGTACTTTGGTGCACTAGACTCGGACTGTTTACATTTACTCTTCTTTCTACCTTAGGTTGAACTTAGTAATTTTAAATTTTAACTTCCTCGTTATTATTATTTATACATAAAGAACAGCAATGTGACTTCAGTAAAACTGAATCCCGCCTAAATAAACAACCCTCAAAAAAAACTTTTGAACTCCTTATACAAGTTACACAAAAATTCATAAAACCTAGAAATTGAAGGTTATAAGCTACGCCTACCCAAGCAACTTTTTTTTGTTGGATTCACAACTAGATTTGAGATGGCCTCAAAAACAACAAAGCAATCCCACAAAGAATTTGACCTAATTATAGCAGGCATCCAAAAAAATCAATTTCTAATCAACAAACTGGAGGAGATGCAGCGTCTAGCCTCCCGGTGTCCACTTGCCTACACATCAGTCTACCAAAAGCCTCAACTACCAAATTGAATAAAATGGAGATAGTGGGTCACCTCGCCTGAGGGCTCTTGAACTCTTGAAAACACTTGCAGAAGACCTATTGAACAAAAATTAAAATGACAACGATGATATGCAATTCTAAAATTAATCCACCTTTCATTGAAACCCATACAACCTCAGGAAATCCGAAGCATGGTCACACTCCTTTTCCAGATCGATTTTGCAGACAATACCAGGTTTCTTGGATCTTAACCTTGAGTCAATACATTTGTTTGCAATTAACACTTTGGATCTCAGCCTTGAGCTTCATTATTAATTATCGACATCAGTCTATTGCACTTCTATTCAAACTAAGGCTACTTGCATAATTCAACAAACCTAGGTGGTATCCATATGGTCATGCTAATATGATAATATGGATACTTCTATAACACTCATATTTCATTTTACATTTTTTATGTCGGTTACTTATTTTAGAAAGTGCAGACTTGTATTACATCTTGAGTTACCCATGACACAAAATTCACTCATAGGATGATCCTGACCTTGTAACACTCATATAACACGCATATGCATTTATTATCTTACTGCAGTAATTACTTCGACATTGGGTACCTGTACTTCCATCTCTATGTTACATGGAATCACTAAGCAGTGCTGGTGACATTCTGACCTTTTATATTGTTTTATTTTCAGATACATTTCAAGCACCGAATGAAGTTGTGGTCAACAGCACGAATGGAAAGAATGTGATTGGGACAGGGCTGAAAAATAAAGTTGGTGATAACAATTGCTTTTTGAATGTAATCATACAGGTTGGAAAGTTGGAAAATCCATAATTTCATAGGAATTAGCAAGTTTTCCATTCTATGATCTTTCATGCCACTTCACTTCTACTCTTTTCTGTAGACTCAGACTTTTTCTTGTAAAATGCAGTCCTTATGGAATTTAAAGCGGTTTCGAATTGAGTTCTGGGGAAGATCAGTATCGTGGCATAATACTGTTGGAAATCCTTGTGTTATCTGTGCATTATATGATATTCTTGATGCACTGAGTGAATCAGAAATAGAGACTCAAAGTGAAGCAATTGATCCTACTTGTCTGAGAGTTGCTCTGAGCAAATTTTATCCTAATAGTAATTTCTTCCAAGAGGTAGATTCACACATAATAAATTCGTTTTCTCTTTTATTGAAATAAATCTAATACGTGCAGTACTGGTTGACAGGCACAGATGAATGATGCTTCTGAAGTATTGGCAGCAATCTTTGACTGCCTTCATAAGTCATTTACTACTGAATCACGTAAATTCAATGCTGAATTAGAAGAAAACAATTGCATAAGTTCTTGGGATTGTTCAAGCAATGATTGTATAGCATATACTCTCTTTGGAATGAACATCTTTGAGCGGATGAACTGCAATAGCTGTGGTAGGGAATCCAGATGTCAGAAGTACACTTCATTTTTTCACAATGTCAATGCTAATGCTCTCCGAACAATGAAGGCATGTCTTGTATTAAGAAATTATTTGTTCATAATCTTGGAATCACTTATCATTTCTTTAAAGAGGGGAAATCTTAAATTTGGAGAGATGAGATTGTGGACATAGTTTTATGTTTTTTGTAATTGGTTTCAGATTACATCTAAAGACAGCTCTTTTGACGAGCTTTTGAATCTTGAATCGATTGATCGCCAATTAGCTTGTGATCCAGAAGTTGGCGGCTGTGGAAAACTCAACTATATCCATCGTATTCTGTCAAAGCCTCCACAAGTGTTCACAACAGGTCAATTGTCAATTTGTTGAGAAATGAGTTATTCTTCTATCACTCATAATAAGTCTTTATTCTTATCTTGCAGTCCTGGGTTGGCAGAGTGTCCATGAAAGTGAAAACAACATATCTGCAACATTGGCAATCCTAACCACTGAGTTAGATATTGGTGTCGTGTATCGTGGTCTGGATCCCGGGAACAAATGTTGCCTGGTTTCGGTGGTATGCTAGAATAACCTTCACATCTTTTGATTCCAATATTATTTAAGTTGCTTTTGTGAATGAGATTAACAAGCAGTTATTATAGTTCGGTCACCTATTTCCCTTCATAGTCTTTATTGATGAACTTTCACTTGAAGGTCTGAAATAAGCGTTTCAAAGAATTGGATCGATTATTATCAGTAGTTTAAAAGATAAAAGTTGTGGATGAATTACCCGATTGAGCTATAGAGAGTGTTGATTTCTTCCAGATTGAGATGATCACCATGATTTAGCAATGTAGTCCGTTTCCGTCCCCCCCCCCCCCCCCCCCCCCCCCCCCAATTACTTGCAATTCATTCAACCTTGTGCAGGGTCTAACATCGACGTGTACTTTGAATTCCGATTAATCATGTGTGACTTGTTAAAGAGACCGTTTCTTATCAATTATTTGGGCCCTGATTGTTATTTTGTAATTCATAGGTTTGCTATTATGGACATCACTATTTATGCTTTATTTATAATCATCGGGATGAAAGATGGTTCCTATACGACGACCAAACTGTCAAGGTCAGTTTCAATTTTTTATTTTTCTATTTTTATATATATATATATATAATCTTGTTTAGTTCTGTTAGTTATGCCCTTTTACCTGTTTTTTTTTTTTTTTCAAATTTGATTCATTCAGGTAACTGGCAGTTGGAATGATGTTCTCACCACGTGTAAAAGAGGGCATTTACAACCTCAGATTCTTTTCTTTGAAGCTGTACATTAACTTTTACTTGATGCATCCTCTGTGATAGCAGTCATAAGAAGTTTTTGTTTCAAAATGAGGAAAATAGATGACGAAAGAACTCAAAGCTAAGATATTGGTATTGAAGAGAAGAGCAGTAACCACAAGCTTAACTTAGAATAAATGGACGCATAGGTTGTTTTCATTTGCAGAGTTAAAAAGTTTTTGTACATGGAAAACATTACAGCCCCTGGGTCTCGTCATAAATGTAGGTTACAGATATATGTATCAATATAATGTCAAAGTCGATAATTTTGTTGTCTATTGTCTTCTTTCAGTCGCTGAATTGCTACTTTCAATGCTTTAGGCACGAATAATCCCCAAGATTTCTCAACACCAATCATATCCATGATGGTCTGCTACAACTGACAAGACACGGAGATTTACATGATTACACAAAACAAAAATGAATGAATAATAATTTTGGAAAATGTGAAGATGAAGTTCTATTGACCAATGAATTAAATATAAATCAAATTAACTTTCATCTGAAGACTATATATGCTGCAAAATCTTTGATATCTTGTTTATTTATGGAACCTTGGAAGTTGGTACCCATGAGAGAGAGAGAGAGGTAAGCTGTACTTAGAAGTCTTTTACTTCATTAAAGTATGAAAAACATAGGACAAAGATCTCATTTGAGTTACTTGAAGATGAGAGGAAGAGGGGGATTTTTGTTCCCAATCAGCCAACACTTTGTTGTCTCTCTCTATATTTTATCTTCTTCCCCAATCTAACAAACTGATCTATCTAACATAGGCCAAAGATTACACTAACAATTAACAATATAAGCAATGATAATATCTTAATATTGTGTCCTGGACAAAACCCATTTTGTCTTGCAACCCCAATGTGAATGTTATCAATGGATTCATCAACTACTAACAATTAACAATATAAACAATGATAATATCTTAATATTGTGTTCTGCACAAAACCCATTTTGTCTTGCAACCCCAATGTGAATCCATTGACATAATAATATTTGCAAAATCCAATAAGAAACATTTAGAATTTTACTGAGTGAGTCACATGCACTCACCTTCTTGGAAGGTAGGTGGGACAATCTTCTTCAATCAAGCCTAATAAGACTGTAAATTTACACACAATATTAAGCTTAAAATCAAATTAAAAAAAAAAAATCTATAAATAAAATAATTAAACACCTTGTCTTCAATGGTGAAGGAAGAAGAGAGAGGAGTACGAGATTGAGGTGCGTTCTAAGTTTCTTGCTGGTTTGTTAATGGAGTTGTTGGTTCATAGGGTTATTTGTTATCTCATTCTCTTTCAATTAACAATATATATATATATATTTTGTCATTCTTTCAAACTAGTAAAGTCTGGTTGATCGCCGATCATTAACCCATGATCATTGATCATAGATGATAATCAACAAAAACTTATCAATGATCATTTTTAGAAACATTGATCAATTAATGAAGAGAATTCCATCTCTAGATTATTATAAAGTAACTATATCCACCAAACACCACAAGTACATACAGAAAATATAGTAATACCATAACAGTCTGAATAACCCACAAAGATAAACTTGAGAAATCTGAGAAAATATAAAGTGGCAAAGCAAGGTTTAGACAAAAAAAAAAAACTATGAAGATGGTTAGAGATAAACTTTAGAAATCTAGCAAAATAGAGAGTAGTACAAAAACAAAGTTAGGGGAAAAAACTAGTTGAGAGAATTAGAGAAGAACCCAAAAAGATAAACTTGAGACGACCTAAGGAGATACCTGTATTCTTCGGTGGCATTGGAGGAAAGGAGAGGAAGAGATCTACCTTCGTTTTATTTTATCACTCCATCAATATTAACAAAACTAAACCAAAATCAAGATGATAAACATGGGAAATCTAGCAAAATTAATGGAGATTTTTCGAGAGAAGAGGAAGGTTAATGAGATTTCACTGAATTAGAGAGAAGAGGAAGATTAGGGTTTTAATGAGATTTTACCTTACCTCCAATGCCATTGAAGGATTCAAGACATCTCCTTGGATCTTCTTCGGATTAGGGTTTTTTTATGGATAAAAAATAACCGAAATGGTGAGATGGACTAGGGTCGGTTGCCCTTGAAGATTAGGTTTTCTTCATTACATGCTTGAAAATCACATTGTAATGTTTCAAAAAGACCCATTTTTGGTATGAATTAGTTGAATTTTCCTTTTTATTTTTTTTTTCAAATTCTCTACCAGCTCCTAATTTTCAGATTACCCTAGGTTTTTGGTAATAGATGAAAATATATATAGTCTACAAAAGTTCAAATAAATAAATTAAAAAAAAGGGACCAAATTTATACATTTAAATAAAATAAAATATTGGTTAGTAATTAGTGAAAAATTACCTTTGGGCCAATTATTTTTTAGTTTAAATCTGGATAGCCATGTTGGGGACACCATAGTGGACCTTTTGCTTGTAACTTATTTAAAAGATACTAAATAATCTAATTGTGTACTAATTAAAGGAATATATTTAGCCAAAATTAGATTCTAAATAAAATATGGTCAACCTCTCTCTATATTTTCTATTCCTTTTCAGTCTCCACTACAAACAAAATCTTTAGATCTTAATTAAGTTTTCTAAGGCTTCTTTTCAAAAGTTTGATTTGTTTGAAAATTTTATTATTATTATTATTATTATCAAGTGACGATTGAAGAATTATATGTTATTTTACCTAAAGAGTACCCGATGGATAATGGGAGTTTGAGAAACACAAATTAAGGGTAAGTTTACACCTACTCATCACTCTTTGTTTATTTAGTTACTCTTCCCCTCTTTATAATCTTGTGAATTTGGTGGTTTGTATGTGTGTGCGCCGTCTCATGCGTGCATGTAGGGCTTAAAATGTGCAGTGTTGGGTTGGATCTGAGTATATCCATATTTAGCTCCAAAATTTAAATCCCGATCCATACCCAAATCCGTTTCGGATCTATTAGCTAAAACCATATCCGATTCCTAGTCATGTTGCTTTCACTAAATTTGGATCTAGATCCAACTCGATTTAATTACTTGATTCGGGTCGGTTGGTTTGGATAATTCCGGACCATTCAACTTTTCTTTTTTGCTAGATTATTCAATTTTACCATTATAATAAGAATCCATGTTATATTAAATTAGGAAAAAGAGAAATTTTGAAGAATTTAAAAATATATATATTTTAAAGCAATGTCATTCGGATCTAGGCAGATATAGGGATGGATTCATATCCGATTCAAATCAAGCGACATCCCATATTTTTATTCGGATTTACTCCAAGGATCCAAACCCGTTAAATTTGGATTCAGATTACTTGGATTTCAGATAGAATCTGACCCATTTTAATTCTGATATGTGTGTGTTTTGAATGATTAAACTCACCAAATTACAATTGGTGCAGCTGTTTAAGATGGAAGATGTAAGTATGGGGATGTGGGTAGAGCAGTTCAACAGCTCAAGACCAGTGGAGTATATACACAATTTGAAGTTTTGCCAGTTTGGGTGCTTCGACGGTTACTACACAGCTCATTATCAGTCCCCTAGGCAGATGATCTGTTTGTGGGACAAATTGAAACTGGAAGGAAAGCCCCAATGTTGTAATATGAGATGATGATGACGATGGCTACGTTAATGATGTTAGGTGACAACGCCCAAAAAACTGATAAAAGGACCAACACAGCGAAGCTAGTTTTGCAGTTGTAGCATCTCTGTTGTTTTTCAATTGCCCATTCAAATTCATTCATTCTTTTTTCTACTGATGTTTTCCTTTACTCTTTTTTAGGCTTACATGTGTAGATAACATTTTAACAAGTCTTGTTCTTTAATTTATAAAAATACAGAAGATGGCAATTCATTCACGCAAACGTTTTCAGTGTTGGCTTAGTAGAATGCTTTTTTTTGTTTTGGTTTTCTTTTCAATCTATATGCAGTTCTTTGTTTCATTAGAAATTCCCTCGAAAAATGTCAAATTTTGATTCCAACAACCAATGCAACCCAAGTGATGTCAATCAAACATAAGGTAAAATTTTTAGAGATCTCATACAATTGTGAGAATCACTGAATCTTAGTTTAAGAAGAGAAATTTTCTCCCCTCTTCTTTCCAGGAAGAAGATGACTATTTTTCCTTCCAAAAAAAAAAAAATTCTAATTCCCAAAAAGTTCTAACTTGATTCCAAACTCCAAAGTTCAACTCCTACAGTCCTATTGCCATATCTCTAGATTTCAACCAAACACAGAGATCTCCCTTTATGGGTAATAGTTCAAAAGTGGCATTACCATGTTTAGAATGCAATGATATCAGTATATTTTATTATACTTGTTTTCAATTTACCCATTTTTCTATATATGCAGATTAATTGTGAAAAAAAAAATGTAATAAATCTTGATTTAGTAATGAATTGGATTGATTCTCTTAATTGTGGCATTACATGAACCACCCTAGTGTTTATATAAATCTTCATCCCAATTCTCATAAGAACATGATTTGATCTATCACACTACACCTTATTATATTGCATCCAAAGCTCAGGCAACTGAATTAGGCCCATTGCAATGATTTGCCAGCATAAGAAATGAATTCTACACCTTCAGCGATAGCCAGAATGTCACCAATCCTGCAATGTTCCTAAGAATTTCAGCAATATTTTGTTATATTACAAAACTTTCATGACACAAAAAATACAAAAATTACAAACTTTTGCAAGCATACTTAGGTCTATCAATGGATCAGATCGGGGTCAATTTGATATCAATCTGATAAGAATCAGCTTGGATCCAGAATTGATCTGATAAATATCTGATCGGGCTCTTAATGGATCGGGACATGGTCAATCCGTATTAGATCAAATAAGATACATATCAGAACCTTGTTGGAATCTAAATCATTAATCCAAATCCAAAGTTATTGGAACAGATCGGATTCGGGTCTGATCCAATCCATTGACAACCCTATAAGCATACCTAGCAACTCCCAAATGACAAACTCTACATAAAGCTCGAATGTACATAAGAAATTTGTGAAATGATATCCAGAGATAACTATAATCTATAGAGCAATTAAACATAATGCATATTTCTTAGAACATGAACAAGTGGAGTGCATGATTTTCAAGTTATGAATGTGTGTCTGTGTGAGAGAGAGACAGAGTACCTCACTGAAAAACAAATGGAGTGCATGATTTTCAATTTTGAACCAAACTGATCTTGAGCTTCTTCTTCAACCGAGCTGCTCCCACCACTATCATCACAAAAAACTTGTCGTGGATATCATCAAGAAATCGAAAATACGCGTATCTCCAAGTCTTCTTGAATAATAAAACACTGCAAACTCCCAAAAATCCAATCACGAATCCTGATCCCAGTCCAGCATAAAACCAATCTATTTTGGACTGATCTCCTCCATCCACTTTTCCATCTCCATTAGCAAATGTCGGGTATTTATCTGGTTCATCTCCCGGGCATTTCTTCATTAGTGGAAATCCACAGAGTTCAGGGTTGCCACTGTAAATGGATGGGTGTTCATCATAAAGCGTTTGGAGCTGGTTGCCCCATGGAATTTTTCCCTTCAAGTTGTTGTACAATAAGTTTAGATGGCTTAGACTGAGTAAATTCGATATGCTTTGTGGAATAGTGCCTGAAAGTTGGTTTCTGGAGAAATCAAGTGATTCCAATGATCTTAACTCACCAATCTTCTCGGGGATGCGTCCTGACAAGTGGTTGTTTGATAGATTCAAACCGATTAATCCAGCAAGGCGTGTTAACTCTTTGGGGATCCTTCCAACCAAATTATTACTTGAAAGGTCCATGTTGATGAAAAGAAACAGTATCCTTATATATTCAAGTTCTCTTCCTTTCATGACTTCCATTAAGTGGTTCTCATAATTGAAAAACCTATCTAGATTGCTTGTTTGACCAGAAACCATGCTACTGAAATTGCTGAAACAACGAGGGATGCTTCCGGATAGATTATTACTTGCAAGATCCATTATTTGAAGACTAGTTAGATGGCATAATTGAGAAGGAATGTTACCATCAAACATATTTGACCTTAGCCTTAACATTCTTAACAATGATAGATCATTTCCAATCCATATAGGTATTTTTCCAGATAAGTTATTCTCACCAAGGTCAAGAACCCTCAAACTTGTACAATTTTTAAAGGCCAAGGGGAGCTTTCCATGAAAATTGTTTTTGCTCAAGTGTAAATACGTTAGCCAATGCAGATGACCTATCGAGTTTGGAATAACTCCTGATAAATGGTTCTATGATAAATCCATAGTCATCAATTCTTGTACACTACTCCAACATTGAGGAAGATCTCCAGACAAATGGTTTTTAGAGAGGACAAGAATTTGCAGGGATTTCATGGCGCATACTGAGATGGGTATAGTACCATTGAAAAAGTTGCCAGAAAGGATTAAAGTAACCAATTTAGGCATCATATGACCGATAGTTTTAGGTATAGGTCCTGAAATTGAGTTGTTGGAGAGATCCAATACAACTACATTGGAAGGGAATTGTGGTAAGGGACCCTCAAATTTGTTGAAACTTAAAAGTAAAACCAATCGATCAACACTACTTGACGTTGAAAAATTGGGCACTTTACCATATATCCGATTATGAGAGACATTTAATAAATATATATTGGAAGTCAGCTTGGAAAACCAATCTGGTATGGAATCTGAAATGCTAACATTCGAGATGTCCAATTTGAGAAGTTTCGTTTGAGTTCGAAGCCATTTTGGAAACAGAGGCCCTATTTTGGTAGAAGACATATAAAGGTGTATAAGTTGGCAAGGAGGAACCCAGTTAAATCCCACATTCAAAACCAAAGAGTTGTAGCTGATATCAAAATATTCTAACTTTGAGAGTTTAGTAAAGTGAACCTCTGATACAACACCATTTAAGGAATTTCCCATAAGACTCAAGAATTCTAACTCTAAAAGTTGTCCTAGACTCTTCGGAATAGTCCCATTCAATTGATTTCTTCCCAAATCTAATTCAATCAAGGTTGACAATCTCCCAAGAGATGTGGGGATCAGACCATTAAATGAGTTGGATGAAAGATAAAGGCGTTTTAGATTCTTTAATTGGCCCAACCAATCAGGCAAATGCCCACTGAGTTCATTCAATGACAAATCCAATGTTTCTAAGTTGGATAGATTCCTGACATCATCAAGAATGGGAAGATTAGAATTGAAATGATTGAACGAAAGATCAAGGAATTTAAGAGAAGTAGTCAGGTTCCAAAGTGAATTTGGGATTGGACCTTGAAAATCATTGTCGGAAAGATGAAGAGTGGAAAGAGACGTAAAATTGACATATGATGAAGGAGTGGAAGGAAGTTTAGAAAGTCCGCAACGAGACAAACTCAACTCTGATAAAGAAGGAATCAAGTTGATTACTTGTAGCCAATCATCACCGATTTTGGAAAGGTTCACATAGCTCATGTTAAGGTTCTGGAGAGAAGAAAGATGAGAGACCCAATGCAAATTCTCAACACTCAACTGATAATTGGAATCATTATAAAGATAAAAACCATAGAGAAAAGAATCAGTACTAAGATCAAGATAACGTAAGGACGAGAGATTTCCAAGATGATGGGGAACAAATCCACCAAACAATGAAGAAGAGAGATTGAGATATGTTAATTCATGAAGGGATCCAAAGAAATTCGGGATTTTGATTCCTGAGAAATTGTTCCAACTTAAGTCCAAGTAATTCAAATGTTTCAACTCTACAAGTGAAGGATTTACCTCATTCCTCCCCACCAAGCATGCCTTACTATATATGGTGTCTGAGCGAGTTTCTAAATCAAGTGGAAATGGGTTCCGGAGATCAAGCTTGACAACGTGCCTGGTTCTATTGTCGCAGCCAATTCCTTTCCATGTGCAACAATCTTCTCCGATCTAAGAAGAGAGACGATTTGAAGGATCTATTAGACTTTGTTTGAACTGAAGAAGAGCTTTTCTCTCGCTTTCGAAACAATGCAAACCAGAATTTTCTACTTCAATGCACCAGCTGAGCTTAATGCACAATAGTAACACAACCGTAAAACCAAGGAACCTCATCATGGAATGGTGGTTTCAACCATATAAATAATTTTTTCATACAAAAACAACAAAGCCTTATACCAAACATATAGACACCATAGTTTCATAGAGTTTCCCATATCCCACGTACAATTATAGTACTAACATAGCCAACATCGATCTAGTAGTCGAGAAAAAGTCTGCAGCCTTTATTATGCTTGACGTGAAATCTCCAAAGCTTAGGCAACTGAATTAGGCCCATTGCAATGATTTGCCAGCATAAGAAATGAATTCTACACCTTCAGCGATAGCCAGAATGTCACCAATCCTGCAATGTTCCTAAGAATTTCAGCAATATTTTGTTATATTACAAAACTTTCATGACACAAAAAATACAAAAATTACAAACTTTTGCAAGCATACTTAGGTCTATCAATGGATCAGATCGGGGTCAATTTGATATCAATCTGATAAGAATCAGCTTGGATCCAGAATTGATCTGATAAATATCTGATCGGGCTCTTAATGGATCGGGACATGGTCAATCCATATTAGATCAAATAAGATACATATCAGAACCTTGTTGGAATCTAAATCATTAATCCAAATCCAAAGTTATTGGAACAGATTGGATTCGGGTCTGATCCAATCCATTGACAACCCTATAAGCATACCTAGCAACTCCCAAATGACAAACTCTACATAAAGCTCGAATGTACATAAGAAATTTGTGAAATGATATCCAGAGATAACTATAATCTATAAAGCAATTAAACATAATGCATATTTCTTAGAACATGAACAAGTGGAGTGCATGATTTTCAAGTTATGAATGTGTGTCTGTGTGAGAGAGAGACAGAGTACCTCAGTGAAAAACAAATGGAGTGTATGATTTTCAATTTTGAACCAAATTGATCTTGAGCTTCTTCTTCAACCGAGCTGCCCCCACCACTATCATTTCAAACAACTTGTCGTGGATATCTTTAAGTAATCGAAAATACGCGTATCTCCAAGTCTTCTTGAATAATAAAACACTGCAAACTCCCAAAAATCCTATCACGAATCCTGATCCCAGTCCAGCATAAAACCAATCTATATTGGACTGATCTCCTCCATCCACTTTTCCATCTCCATTAGCAAATGTCGGGTATTTATCTGGTTCATCTCCCGGGCATTTCTTCATTAGTGGAAATCCACAGAGTTCAGGGTTGCCACTGTAAATGGATGGGTGTTCATCATAAAGCGTTTGGAGCTGGTTGCCCCATGGAATTTTTCCCTTCAAGTTGTTGTACGATAAGTTTAGATGGCTTAGACTGAGTAAATTCGATATGCTTTGTGGAATAGTGCCTGAAAGTTGGTTTCTGGAGAAATCAAGTGATTCCAATGATCTTAACTCACCAATCTTCTCGGGGATGCGTCCTGACAAGTGGTTGTTTGATAGATTCAAACCGATTAATCCAGCAAGGTGTGTTAACTCTTTGGGGATCCTTCCAACCAGATTATTACTTGAAAGGTCCATGTTGATGACAAGTGACAGTATCCTTATATATTCAAGTTCTCTTCCTTTCATGACTTCTATTAATTGGTTCTCATAAAAGAAATACGAGGACACGAAATAATCATCTATTTCGCTTGTTTGAGCAGAAACCATGCTACTGAAATTGCCAAAACAACGAGGGATGCTTCCAGATAGATTATTACTTGCAAAGTCCATTATTTGAAGACTAGTTACATGGCATAATTGAGAAGGAATGTTACCACCAAACATATTTGACCTTAGCCTTAACATTCTTAACAATGATAGATCATTTCCAATCCATATAGGTATTTTTCCAGATAAGTTATTCTCACCAAGGTTAAGAACCAACAAACTTGTACAATTTTTCAAGGCCAAGGGGAGCTTTCCACGAAAATTGTTTTTGCTCAAGTGTAAATACTTTAGCAAATACAGATGACCTATCGAGTTTGGAATAACTCCTGATAAATTGTTTGATGATAAATCCATAATCTGCAATTCTGGCACACTACTCCAACATTGAGGAAGATCTCCAGACAAATGGTTTTTAGAGAGAACAAGAATTCTCAGGAATTTCATGGTGCATACTGAGATGGGTATAGTACCATTGAAAAAGTTGCTAGAAAGGATTAAAGTAACCAATTTAGGCATCGTATGACCAATAGTTTTAGGTATAGGTCCTGAAATTGAGTTGTTGGAGAGATCCAATGTAACTACATTGGAAGGGAATTGTGGTAAGGGACCCTCAAATTTGTT
The DNA here is from genome assembly GCF_017979445.1 of Akebia trifoliata. Lineage (NCBI taxonomy): Eukaryota > Viridiplantae > Streptophyta > Magnoliopsida > Ranunculales > Lardizabalaceae > Akebia > Akebia trifoliata. The sequence goes on along the minus strand of NC_141377.1, from coordinate 5,396,966 downwards.
GAAACTTAAAAATAAAACCAGTTGATCAACACTACTTGACGCTGAAAAATTGGGCACTTTACCATATATCTGATTATGAGAGACATCTAAGAAAGATATATTGGAAGCCAGCTTGGAAAACCAATCTGGTATGGAATCTGAAATGCTAACATTCGAGATGTCCAATCTGAGAAGTTTCGTTTGAGTTCGAAGCCATTTTGGAAACAGAGGCCCAATTTTGGTAGAAGACATAAGAAGGCGTTTAAGTTGGAAAGGAGGAACCCAATTAAATCCCACATTCAAAACCAAAGAGTTGTAGCTGATATAAAAATATTCTAACTTTGAGAGTTTAGTAAAGTGAACCTCTGATAGAACACCATTTAAGGAATTTCCCACAAGATTCAAGTATTCTAGCTCTAAAAGTTGTCCTAGACTCTTCGGAATAGTCCCATTCAATTGATTTTCACTCAAATCTAATATAGTCAAGGTTGACAATCTCCCAAGGGATGTGGGGATCAGACCATTAAATGAGTTGGATGAAAGAGAAAGGTATTTTAGATTCTTTAATTGGCCCAACCAATCAGGCAAATGCCCACTGAGTTTATTGTATGACAAATCCAATGTTTCTAAGTTGGATAGATTCCTGACATCATCAAGAATGGGAAGATTAGAATTGAAATGATTGGACGAAAGATCAAGGAATTTAAGAGAAGTAGTCATGTTCCAAAGTGAATTTGGGATTGGACCTTGAAAATCATTGTAGGAAAGATCAAGCGTGGAAAGAGATGTAAAATTGACATATGATGAAGGAGTGGAAGGAAGTTTAGAAAGTCCGCAACCAGACAAACTCAACTCTGATAAAGAAGGAAGCAAGTTAATTTCTTGTAGCCAATCATCACCGATTTTGGAAAGGTTCACATTGCTCATGTGAAGGTTTTGGAGAGAAGAAAAATGAGAGACCCAATGCAAATTCTCAACACTCAACTGATAATTGGAATCATAGGAAAAAATGTCAGTACTAAGATCAAGAGAACGTAAGGACGAGAGATTTCCAAGATGATGGGGAACAACTCCAACAAACGATGAAGAAGAGAGATTGAGATAAGTTAATTCATGAAGGGATCCAAAGAAATTCGGGATTTTGATTCCTGAGAAATTGTTCCAACTTAAGTCCAAGTAATTCAAATGTTTCAACTCTACAAGTGAAGGATTTACCTCACTCCTCCCCACCAAGCATGCCTTACTATAACGTTCCCAGTCAAGTTGAAATGGGTTCCGGAGATCAAGCTTGAGAACGTGTCTGGTTCTATTGTCGCAGCCAATTCCTTTCCATGAGCAACAATCTTCTCCGATCCAAGAAGAGAGACGATTTGAAGGATCTATTAGACTTTGTTTGAACTGAAGAAGAGCTTTTCTCTCGCTTTCGAAGCAATGCAAACCAGAATTTTCTTCTTCAACGCACCAGCTGAACTTGATGCACAATAGTAACACAACCGTAAAACTAAGGAACCTCATCATGAAATGGTGGTTTTATGTCTCAAAATCAAGTCTTGTATCACTAGGGAAGAATTGTTAGATTAGAGATCGAGAAGTGTCGCCCGAGTCGTCTTGTTATAAGCATAGACTGAAATTCAATGTTTCATGAAACAAGTGTCAAGGAAGAAGCAAAGAATCTTCCCCCACCCACTCTCCGTGTTTTTTTTTGAAATTTCTACTTCAAATTATTGATAGACATTGGCCCCATAACCGTTTCTACTCTTTAGATATTAGGTAAAGACATTGACGTAATTATTATTATTTTTTCCTGTAATTTTGACATACTCCATTATGTTTTGGTGAATATTAGAGAGACCCCTATGTTTTCAATAAGTTGGCATGAGCTCTTTGAGTTCCTTATACATGTAAAAACAACATTGGAGTTAACGAGAGATTTAATTTATTTTAAAAATAACAAAAATACTCATTTATTTTTCTTACAATTAACATGATTTGATGATTGAATATCTCTTTAAGATATCAATCATAGATGGACAAAATTATCTCTTTCAATTTAGAAGTTACTTAAGTGAAACTGTTTTTGGCATTACATATTAATTTCTTAAATTATTTATCATACCCCAAGTTATTTAAGTAATTTGTTTCTTAGCCTTTCTTACACGGCAAAATAAAAAAAAATCTTACCAAGATTTGTGATGGTCAACAAGTAAATTTGTCATTTTGTTTACACAGTCTTTTCGTGTTTTTTTTTTTTTTTTTTTCCTTTTTTCAAAAAATGAGGTCAAGTTAATATGTCGCGTTGTTTAAGGTGATTTAGACAAGACACCTTTGACTTAGGTATTGTGTATGAGACTAAAATAAATTACCTAAATGCACCTGATCATCTTTATATAATCTCTAGAAAAAAAAATCCCTTGATTTTATCTCCAAAACCTTTCATCTTCGACCTTTGTGAGAATTAAAACTAAAATACCCTACATGTCTTCACTGTACCAATTGGTAAAATTGACATTTTTCTTCAAAGAATTGTGCGTGTCTTTTGCTTCATTATTATTTGAACATTATTGATTGGTGTCCCTTTAACATGCACCGTGTTGTGGGGTGTTCTACAGTGAAGAGGATTATGATGTTTGTAAATGCCACTAAGGCCTGGAAGTTATTACCATTTGTGTCACTGTTTGTACTTAGACGACCAATTTTCCATTGGATCATTCCCAAAAAATAATTGAATTTAAGATTTTCATATTGAGCCCACAAAGATAGTGTTGGGTTAATAATTAGTTTCTAAACTAACATTTGTATTCGTTGCTATTTAAAAACAATGACTTTGAAAAATGAATACATTTTCCAATATGCAATCAAATGGAGGTAAATTTTCTCACTGAAAATCCAAATTCCATACTTTTTTTTCACAAATTTCACATTTTATGAAAAGTAAATTTCCAAGTACAATCAAACGTACCCTAAATCTAAAGTAAACAAAAAGTATGAAAATAAGCATTTAAATTGTCCTTGAATCTTTCGGTGGTAACTTAATGTTCATTTCTTAACGGTCTCTCATTATTTTCAAGGTCAACTTATATTGTCGAGCTCACCATTTTTTATTTATTATCAAGGTCGCCACTTTTTATTTGTTGTCAAGGTCACCAATTCTTAAAGTCTGAGTTCAACATTTTTATTATTGAACCCAATAATTTTTAAAAATTGTCGAACTCGACGTTGTAAAATTTACTCATTTTTGTTTTTCAAGATTTTTCGACTAAAATACATGAAATATCAATTAAAAACTTGATATAACAACTTGTCTAAAATAATTTTTAAACCAAAAGAACCATCCTTGATCAATTTTTATAAAAAAAAAAATCTTAATTTTTTACATGTCTTTAAAATGATTGAAAAAACCCTTAAAAAAGACTTATGTGTTCCTCTCAAATCCTTTACATCAGAATGGGACTTTGAAACTCGATTGGCATGCTAAAACTCCAAAAAAATTGGAGGAAAATGGTGAGTTCAAATTTAGAACGCATTTAATGCTTCAATCATGAGAAATGCAGGGTTCATGGATTGATTAGGAAGAAAAGTTTAACTAAATGGATTATTAAGAAAAGTCCTAAAATTTAGGGACTAATTAGAAAGAAATCCCTCTATTAGGGTTCTCTGAGTAATTTTCCTTTAAAAGGTGAACTTTAGAGGAGAAGTGATATTTTGCAATAGCATTGAGTAGTGGTATTTTCATATGAGAAAAAAAATATTTTTATTATAAAATACAATTGTAGGGCCCATTGTTACTATAGTTACGAGGATAAATGTCTCATTCATCCCTTTATGTGAGTCCCACTATATTAATTTTTTTCTTCACCCTTCCAACTTTATTGTCTTTCCTCTCCTCCCCCTACTTTTATCATTTTTTTTAATTATACCCCTTTAATTACTATTTTTGATAAAATTGGAGGGATATTTATAAAAGTGATAAAATTATAGGTATTATTGAAAAGCGTGAGAAGAGAAAAGACAATAAAATTAGAAAAAATTACTTAAAAGACCCTCGCTGAAGGGTTTCTTTCTAATTAGTCCCTAAGTTTTAAGTAGTTGCTTGACAAGGCATTTAGCAACTTTTTTTCTTTCTAAATGGTCCATGGACCTCATCTCCTACATTTCTCATGATTGAATGTCCTAACTGTTCAAATTAATTGTTTTCATCCAAAAATTGAATTTTTGATATCTCAATCAAGTTTCAGAGACTCATTACGTCATAAAGGATTTTTTTAAAAAAAAAGAATAAGTCATTTTCAAGAGTTTTTTCACAACTCTTTTGAAGATGTACGTAAAAAAATTAAGGATTTTTCATTTTTTTTCTTAGTTTTTTTTAATGAAAATCGATCAAGAATGGTTCTTTTGAGTTGAAATCATCTAAACAAGATGTTATCTCAAGTTTTTAGTTAATCTTTCCATGTATTTTTATCAAAAAACTCGAAAATTGAAAATAAGTGGATTTTACCAGGGTTGAGTTCACCACTTTTTATTTTAAAAGTGGTGAACTTGACAATAATGTAAAAATGTTAAGTTCGACAATAAATAAAAAGTGGTGAACTTGATAGTAAAATTTTTGAACTTGACACTAAATAAAAAGTGTCGAATTCGACAATAAAATTTGTGAAATCAACAATAAGAAGGATCATTTAGAAAGAAAAAAGTTTATTAAATGTCATATTAAGCTACCCAACAAAACTTAAGGATTATAGAAAGAAACCCTTCCGTGAGAGTCCTTTAAGTAATTTTCCCGTTAAATTATGGTCGAACGACTTGCTTAATGGGTGGATAGAGATAAAAATTTGAGAAAAAAAACGGAGAGAATTAAGTTCAAGTGTAGTTATAGATTAACGGTGTGATAATATCACATCCCGTTTTTACTTGCACAGCTGCACTTCATTGGTTTTAGAGGAATCAACTTGGCCGGTTTAAACGAGTTTCTTTCGGTTCAACCCGGTCGAGGCCAAATCGGGTTCTTCAAAAACCATTGGACCGTTGATATTTGGTCTGACTGTGTCGTCTTCTTCACCCGCCTTCACTCTCACAAAGATATTTAAATTTGAAAGACCGCCTCATCAAGAATTCAAAAACCAAGAAAATAAAACAAAGAAATACAGAGAAAAATCTCCGCCATTGTTGTTAGCTCAGATATATATATATATATATATAGAGAGAGAGAGAGAGAGAGAGAGAGAGAGAGAGAGAGAGAATGATTGATCGATTGCAATGTTTTTCCTTCTTGTTTGAATCTCTCTGTTAATCTTGCTAATACGTCTGCATTTGTGGATCAAATTGAATAAAAATCAACGGTTTTTGCTCTCAATTTGACCATCAATGGAGCCTAAGGAGCGAGGTTCTGCTGCTAGGGCTTCTGCCTCCATAGAAGATGAGCGGAAGCAAAATCTCACTCGATCTGGTGATTTCGATCAATCTGACACTTCGATCGAACTCGATTGCGAGGAAACCCTAATCTCTGTTAGACAGGAAAACAACGCCAATGCCCTAAATCTCATTGAGGAATTGAATCTCTGCAACAGGACCTCAGCTGTTATCCACCGTATGAAAGGTTTAATTTCTTTTAAAATTGCAACCCTAGTTAATGATCTTAATGAGAAAGAAATACATCTGAAGGATGCAATCGAATCTGCAAGAAAAGTGGTTTCATTGTTTCCAAATTGCATCGATTATGTTCACTTCTACGCTAGTCAACTCTACTTTGCTTCAAATGATTGTAAAGGGTATGAAGAAGTTGTTCAAGAATGTCGTCGGGCATTATCGATTCAAAATTCCATACCAGAGACTGGTGTAGCACATAATATGAAGCAGAACCTTCATTTGATTATTCAAAGATCCAACATTGCTTTGATATCGATTTGGATGAAGAAACTTCGGACTAAAACTGTTGGGGAGAAGGTTGGGTTGGTTACCATGAAACAGATATCGAAAGACTCAATTGAGGTTGAGCATAAGAATGAGATTTCGGTTCCCACCAAAAAGATATCGGAAGTTGAGTTGCGTAATAAGAGCAAGAAATCAAACAAGACAGAGGAAGAGCGTAGGAAGGAGATTGAGGTTCGTGTCACTGCTGCAAGAATCTTGCAACAGCAGCAGAAATCTACTTCGCCCCAATCAAAGGATGACAAGGAGGAGAATTACCGAGTGAGCAAAAAGATTGACCCCTCGGTGGTGGTGAAGAGGAATCGGATTCTATCATATTGGGATACTTTGATTCTCGATAAGAAGCAAAGTTTGCTCAAAGTGAGTGTTCACGATCTTGAGGCCTATTTCAAGGATGGATTGGAGATGAGAGTTCTGTCAGAAGCTGTATCTTTTGGCAAGGCCAATGGGAATTGGCAATTCTGGGCTTGCCCAAGCTGCAATGAGATATTTACTGATTATGATTCACTTATAAAACATGTTCTAAGGGAGCACGTAAAAGTTCCACCGCTATCTGTCTTTCCTGAAAAAGTTGGAAATAATTGGGTTTCCATGATTCACAATGGTAAATGGCTTCCAATAGATATTTCTAAGGCATTAAGAATGCTTGAAGGATCAAAAGATACATCAGAGTCTTCTCCCGATAAGAGGAAGGTATCTTATTTTGGATGTTATTGGCCACTTTCTGATGATTCTGAGCGTATGGAACTCCTTGAAAAGGTTCAAACTATGCTTCAGTTGCTTCTGAAACATAAATATCTTACTGAGGGCCATATTACTAATGTGATACAATTCACCATGGACAAGATACAATGTATCCCTCACATAGGTTCACGGGTTCTTTGCATTATCTTGGAAAAAACACTGTTCGGCTTATGCTTCTTGTCACCTTCACAGCTTAAAAAAATCCTCAAATTTTTAGGAGAACTTTCTGATTATTGTGGGTTAGTAAGAGAGAAGGATAGCACCATAGATGATGAGACACACAGTGTTACTCAGGAATCTGAAATCAAAGAGGGGATCATTCTTTGTGGCGGTTCTTTATGTTTCCTTTTGGACGATAGTGCTCATTGTGAGGCAGTGTTAGCCTGGATATTAGAAGGTCCTACGAGTCAGGAACAACTGGCTTCATGGAAATGTCTGAGGGACAATAAAATACGTTGTGGATTGGAAATTCTGCAAAAGATCAATGAGGAAAATTCCCTCATACAGAGCTTAGGTGAGAGTAAATGTGAGCAACTGAACCGTGAAATAGCTTTGGAGGCAGTTGAGAGACTCTATCTCAGAGAGCGTAAAGAAAGGGTGAAAGCTACCGAATTTGTTTCTCAAAGTTACGAGGTAGTCCTCCAGAAGCACAAAGAAGAGCTTGTTGAGAGGAAGAATGAGTTTGAAGCTGTATCAAATGTTCTCAATGAAGCTCAAGGTCTGAAAGTCACACAATTTGGATACGAGGAATCTTTGACTAGCAAAGATGAGGATTGGAGAATGCAGGACTTACTGTATCAAGCGGACACTTGCGTAGAAGCAGCATTTCTGAGACACAAGGATTGGTTCTCTGTAGAGGTGGGTCTGTTGGTAGTTTTACCTGCAAACTTAAACCATGACTTGTGATCCATGCCATCTTATTTTAATGACATTGTATTCATTCTTGTAGCTCAGCAAAATTGATGCTAAGATCTTTCACTCTGTCACTGCTATCTGGGCATTGGAGTCAAAGCTTTGGTCTTGTTCTGCCCATGATTATCAGGCAATTATATTGCCTCTTCTGAAGTCATTCTTGCAGGTATATAATGGTATTTTTACCTGATTTATGAACCCATCCCATTTATCAGCCATTGTGTATATGTTGGAAACAGGACATAGTTTGCACGATCATCCATTTCAAGATGTCTATGGGTTCACAAGAAAACAATAAAGCATTCCAAATAACCACATCAGGTTTCATCAGCATTGTTCTCATGATCTCCTTTGCCCTGTCAAACAGACCCATGGCCAAACAGATCAACCAAGCATCCATAGAGAAATACCTAATACCATCTTCAACCAATCCTCCATGACTGCAAGCATTCAGAACACTATTAACGCTACTGCATTGGGCTGAAAAACCATACCGTCCATCTTCAAGTAGAGTTCAATTGCTTTTCTGCTTTCCTCATTTGCAGCCAGACCAAGAGTCAACACTCTTCTTACCCATTCCTTCGAATGCTTGAACCATGACTTCTAAGCAACCTCACTTAGCGTAAATGTTAATGAGCGCTGAACCAAGATTCTCATCGAGCTCAATATCATGCTTGTCGATATAAGTGTGGCCCCACATATACATAATGACCGTTGTTCTTCAATTTTTGAATCTTTTAGTTAAGACTCTTTTAGTTTTGGACCTTCAATAGCGCACATTGTACAGAAATCTTTTTTGATGGTGAAGTTTTCATCAAATCTGCTATTCTTGAGGGAAAATCAGTCTGGTTTGAATTATATGGTAGTTGTTCTCTTAGATTTTGATTAACGGAAATAATTCGGATCTGCAATATTTTTGCAGTGAACCTTCGATTAAAATTTAAAAAAATCACAGTTTTTTTCATATACTATTTGCTTTTAGATTTCGATGAAATTGTAAATAACATTTATTTGTTTTCAATCGTATTTCAAAGTGTAGTCAGATTGGCATTTGTTATATTGTCAGCATGTTATTCCCTATTTTCTTTTATTTGTTTTTATGGTTACACCTGTTTGAATATAAATTTTCATGTTCTTGGTGTTAACTCTCATTTACTTATAAAAAAAAGAAGTGTTAACTCTCTTTTTCAGTCACACTTGGAGGAAATCGCGGATAAATATGCTACAGAGAAAGCCGAGGCTGCAGAAAAGGCATTATTATCTGAACTTGCGCTTGACAACAAAAAGAGTATCAATAAAGGAGGTGATCATTCAAAACAGAAACATAAGTCAAAGAATAAGAAAAAGAACAAGGGTAACCGAAAAGCTAAGGATTTAAAGGTTGTAATTGTCTGTGTCTTGTTGAGTTCTTTTATTAGGTGCATGTTTAATTTAATATACAACTTCATTGACGTGGGGGCTAATGCTTTCCTGAATTTTGCAGGCTAGTGGTGGTAATGAAGATATTGCAGAACAGACGTACGTCTCTTTCTTAGGGGTGCAACTTGGTCTGGTTCAAACCGAGAACTGAACCAAACCGATAGCTTTGGGCTGGTTTGTTCAGCTTGGAACAAGTTGCGTTTCGGTTCTGGGTTTAGAAAATGGAGAACCGGTCAATTTGGTTCGGTTCTCAGTTCAAGACTCGTATAGAACCAAACCAAACCGAGAACGAACCTTATAAAATAAATATATTCATTTATTATGAATTATTTTAGGAGTTAGGACATAGTTAATGACTTCTTTATGGATAAACTAATGATTTTTTTTAATGAAAAGATTAATGATTTATTATATGAAATTTTATGTTTATTATTTATTTATTTTATTAATAAAAATCTGTTGTTTCCAACTAGGTTTATAGGATATTGGCAACCCATAGAACCAAACTGAACTAAACCAACCTTAGTCTGGTTTGGGTTGGTTTGGTTCTGATTCTTATTTAGTGAAACCGACCTATGTTGGTTTGGTTCATATTTAGCCACAAACCGAAACAAGTTGGACCCCTTCTCTTTCTTGTTAGTTAGGCACACGCATGATCCTTCTTTTTCTTCACTACTATCGCTATTTTTTATTTATGTGCTAATGTGCATACTGCAGTCACTTTCCTGTTATCTCGAATGACTTGAAACAGAAGGAAGAGGAATTTAGACTTCAACTTGAGCCTGAAACAGATGCAAAAAGGCTTGAAGAAACCCTGGAGTATCAAATGAGAATCGAGAATGAGGCCAAACAGAAGCTCCAAGCAAAACTACATGAGAAGGCTAGTGGAAGCATTCTAGAGAACGTGGCACCAGAATTGTCTGTTGTTAACTCAATGCCCAATTCTGGTGATCCAAATGTTCATGACCAGCTGAGACATGATGTTCATAACCAGAAACTTGAGTTGGAACGATCTAGAACAAATTCTGGAGGGCCCGACATGGTGCTGAGTTCAGAAGTTGAGATCCCCTCAATTAGCTGTCATGAGAAGCCTCAGGAACCTTAAGAGGATCCATTGGTGGGGAAGCCTGATCTGTCAAAAGATATATTAAGCGTGCCTATACAAAGTGCAGAGGGAACTGCATTGTCTAGCATATCCTCTACCAATTCTGAAGGTCAAGGTTAACAGCTCTTTAATAACACCACATATTTGTTGGTCAAAGTATTCCATCTGTTGGAAGTTGTCCCCTAAATCATACTCATTTCTTGCAGGAACTTTGGAAGTTTTGCCTACTGGTCAATGCCAATGGAAAACGAAGGCAAAGCAAACAACAGTACCAATCTGCCAAATCACTTGAAAAAAAATCTCGAGCCTTGTCATCTGAAAAAGGTAATTATGAAGTTAGGAATTCACCAATTGATGATCGCACCAAAGAACAAGCTAATTATGAGCTTTGTGGTGGTCATCAAGAACATGGCTGTACTTTGGTGCACTAGAATAGTACTGTTCTTTGCATTTATTCTTCTTTCTACCTTAGGTTGGACTTAGTAATTTTAAATTTTAACTTCCTTATTATTATTATTATTATTATTATTATTATTATTATTATTTATACATAAAGAACAATGTTATACATAGAAAAAGGGAGGCCGTGGAGACCTCGAAATACAAGTAGAAGGAAATGAAGAGAAAAAAAAAAAAAAAAAAAGGAAAGAAAGAACAACAATGTGTCTTCAGTTAAACGAATCCTGCCTAAATAAACAACCCTAAAAAAAAAACTTTTGAACTCCTTAATACATAAAACCTAGAATGCCTACAACTTACATTAAAAATACATAAATTTTAGAACACCAACTATGACCTCCTGTATAGATCTATATTTCTTATGAAAAGCCTACTATTTTTTCCCTCTAGATGTGCCAACAAACGGCAATTTGGGCCCTGAATGTTATTTTGTAATTCGCAGGTTTACTATTATGGACATCACTATCTATGTTTTATTTATAATCATCAGGATGAAAGATGGTTCCTATATGACGACCAAACTGTCAAGGTCAATTTCATTTATTTTTTTTAATCTTGTTTAGTTCTTTTTTTTTTTTTTTTTTTTTTTTTTCAAATTTGATTCATTCAGGTAACTGGCAGTTGGAACGATGTTCTCACCACATGTAAAAGAGAGCGTTTACAACCTCAGATTCTTTTCTTTGAAGCTGTACATTAACTTTTACTACTTAGGACATTTTTGGATATATGTATTTGGGGGTTCAGGACACAAGTCATCAATAAATATGTTTGTTGCTACTTAGGACATTTTTGGATCAATTGCTTCCTAATTGTTGAGTGTACATTTTCCTCCACTCTTGCGTGTGTCATACCCCAATTAAGCCAAGTCACTCTCTTATATTAATAGATCTTCCCCTCTCCTACAGAATGGTCTTTGAGAATAGGGCTGCCAACTCGGGTGGGTTGGGGATCAACCCATGCCCAACCCGACCTCGGGCATGTCCAAGGTACAGCCCTATTCTGGATGAGTCAGTTAGTTGTTGTTGGGGGAAGATTGGCAGAAAAAAAGGAGTTTTCGAAGAAAATGTGATATCTAGGTGTATGATTGTGCATTTTGCAGGAATCATTTTCCTTGAGACGACTATTTTTCCTCTTAATAGGAAAATATTCTCCAAGAAAATTATTCTCTTACTATTACCCAGCTCACCACCTCTTGATACCAAAAAACCAATTGTCTTTATCATATTTTGCTGGGTGCAGTCAAATACCGGCAACTCTTTTTTGAAAAAAAGAAATCATTTCTTGAAGACCATTTTCTTAAGAAATATGTATTTTGAGAAAACTCTTTCTCCACAATTATACACACCCCTAATTTTTATTATTTCTATCCAGTGGATTATATCATTTCTATTATGAGCTTTATTGGCCCATGGATGGAATTTACACCCATAGAAAAATGCCTAAATGCCAAACATTCATCAAATTTGAGTGATATTATTGCCACACTAACTATTACTAATGCCACACCAATTCCTATAAAAATCACAAAAAAATTGCACACAATTGGTCTGGCGTTAGTAAAAACTGGTGTGACAATAAAAACTCTCTTATTTATTTATTATTTTCTCTGCAAATTCCATTGAAAGGCATAAATAGCATTGTCTCTTAGGTATTTAAATTTCACTCATGAATAAAATTAATTATCTTTTCAACAAAAAAAAAAAATGTTCCCATCTAAGTACCATTCTGATACCTAAATAAAAGAAAACTCTAATTTCAAGGTAAGATTCTCACTTGTTTTAGCAAATTCGGTAAGTACCAAATAAAATTTTCTATCGAACATTATAAAACAGATTATATAGGTACCTATTGAATATAACTTTCTCATGTGAAGGGCATCGACTCAATTAGAAGTGCTAGGGTAAGAAAAGCAAGTAAGATCAAAACTTAAAATCCCCATTAAAATCTTTCTAGATGCAAAGAAGAAGAAGAAATAAGAGAGAGAGAGAGAGAGAAAGGAGAAGAAAAAGAGAAAGATTCGATATCTTTAAGTGTGTCCAATAAGTAGTAGAGGTAAAAGCAAATTATTAGGTGTGTGCAAACGATTATTTTAAAGTTAAAGTAGATTTCACAAGTAAGTGGGTGCATTGAGCTATTTCAATGCGTGCAAATAGACCCACCCTACTTAAAAACATATTTAATCTATATAATAAAACACAACTAAGTTACTACAGTTTTGTATTTTTTGAGGTGGGAGTAAACGTTTCCACAACTACAATTTTGTGGTTGGACAAATGTCTCATTAACCTACACCATAATTTTTTGTCTTTCTTCTTCACTTATTTTAATTTTATTATATATCCTCTTTAACCCACTTTTTTATTTTTCATTTTTTACCTCTTAACCTCCAAAATTTTAATAATATACCTCCTATTTTGTTTTTTCACTTTTACCCCCCTTAACCTTCAAAGAGGATGCCCGAAGAATTCTATTATGTAAATAAGTATTATTCTTCACAGATACATAAAGAGAAATATTTTCCTTACAAACTTAGTAATATTGAAAGTCTTACTAAGAGTCGTTTTGCTCAATTGGATTATCACATCAACAATCCATCATCACAACCCTCTAATTTCTTCAAAAAACTCAAATCCAAAACAAAAAAACAAAAAAAACATCAAAAACAATTTCTTTTGAGTTTGATCCAACAGTAAAAAGTAACTTTTTTTAAATTTTATTTTTTCAAAGTTCATAGAATTTTATCCTCTACAACCTTGAAGTATCGGATCATGTTTTTGGATGCCACGAGGTGAGCCCAAGGACCCTTAATGATGGTGAAAGCCTTAGTAACTTAGTAAAGCTAGTCAAACTCATAGATAAAAGATTATCTTTAGGCATAGAAGTAATCTTTTGTGTGCTATTTTGCACTAATATTTTCATATGAGAAAGAAGTATATTATATCAATTATTACCTCGTAATGAAATATATCCCATGAGAAAATTAATCCTTCCCATATCACTTTATTATCTTTAATGGTAATAACATTATATGCTTGGGTATCAATGCCTTTTGTTCTTTTCTCATAGAAAATTCAGTCTATAAGTAGTGACATAATAGTGAATAATTGGAGGATTGAAATCTTTTATCATAATAACTAAGGGTCCCGTTCGCTGGCTAACAGATTGGCAGACGGATTGGCAAACTTTTTTAATCCGTTGGATCTAACGACATCGAACGGACGCGATTTAATCTCACACTAACTGTTTAAATTATAAAGTTATAAAAGTATTTACAGTGCCATCCCTTAAGTTATACATAATTTGTGCTTCCTCCCTCTCCTCTTTAAACCAGAGAGGTTCTAACAGAGAGTTCTCTTTCTCTTCGAAGAGAACTCTCTCTGGCTCTCTCTTCTCACTCTCTTCTCTCTCGCTCTCACTCTCTCATTCCCTCTCGCTGCCTCTCTCTCTCTCTCTCGCCTTATTCCTCGTTGAAACCCTCGTACGAACGGTTCACTCTTGCTTTCTCTCTCACTCTCGCTGCCTCCCTCTCTGCCTCTCTCACTCACTCTCGCTGCCTCTCGCCCTATTCATCGCTGAAACCCTCGCACGAACGACTTTCGTTCTCATTCTCTCTCGCACAAACACGAACACGAATGGGACCCTATTCCTCGCTGCAATTCCATCTCACGAACACGAACGGCTGCCAATCTCTTGCCCTATTTGACAGAACTGTAAGTTTTTTTTCATTTTTTTTTTTTGAAATTTCTCAGACTTGTATGTTATTATTCTATGAACATGACTAATTTATTCATTCGTGAAGTCAAAAACATCCGGAATTATTGTGATTTGATTTTCGATTTGATTTATTGTGATTTTAGTTTTCGATTTTTTGAAGACAATAAATCAGGAATTATTTAGGGTTTTTTTTTCTGATTTAATTTTTTTGGGTTAATTATTTTCTAGCTGATGATCATGTTATGATTTTATTTGTTTAAGGTTTTTTTTTTTTTTCCGATTTTATTTATTGTGATGCATTTATTTCAAATCTGGATATTTATTTAAAAAAATTCTGATTTTGATTTGGGTAGCTAAAAAAATCCTTTTTTCTGACGAATTGAATTACAGAATCTCAGCCGAGTTGTATGAAGTCTAATTCCCACTAGATGTATGATCCTTATCATTTTAAAATACTAGGAAGAGGTTATGAGTATGAATCAGGTAGAAGTTTTATTATGTTTGATGCTTAGCTCTGAATTATATTAATATTAGAATAATATAAATATGACTATTTTAGATGGGCGGTGTATTGTTTTCTTATACACATCTTCATTTTAAAACGTGGCGAATATTCATGTAGTCGAAAGTTGAAATTTGGATGTGATGGATAGTTTAGAATCTTGGTTTAATTATAAAGTTTTTGTGAAGGCTTGCACGTGAAAATATTTTATGGAATTGGTTTGCATCAATGAGCTCCTGCGGTATGTTGAGGTTTGGCTGAATTACAAAGTATCAACTAGTTATCTGAAGTCTCATTTGTAATAGACTAATCCATTCAATTCCGGTTGTTTTTAAGTTAAAAGATTTCTAATGGCTTTGATACGTATTGAATTACCTGGTAGAATCGGTCATCTGTACTGGGATCCCTAGACCTTGCATCCAAGCATCAAAACTAGGTTGATTAGAACAACTATGTGAAGGAGACTCTGATCATCCTTCTTTGTTAATCATATGCTCACGTTTGTATCGGAATGTTCTATTGTAGAACTTTGATTAAGTTTTAATAATTTGATCATATCATCTCTTGTTTCTTTGCAGCATCTTAATAAATACTATTACTAGAAAAATGATATATTTTTTAAAAGAAATTAACTTTAGCT
This sequence comes from Akebia trifoliata, assembly GCF_017979445.1. Classification (NCBI taxonomy): domain Eukaryota; kingdom Viridiplantae; phylum Streptophyta; class Magnoliopsida; order Ranunculales; family Lardizabalaceae; genus Akebia; species Akebia trifoliata. Next base: position 5,381,567 of record NC_141377.1, on the reverse strand, counting down.
TTATAATTACTAGAAATAACAATTACCGGGTGTGTTAGTTGGCTTTGTATGAGTGTGCAGCTATGGTTTGCTTGGTTTCTATTACTATTATGAGGTGTTTATTTCAGTCATACTGTAAATAGAATTCACATGCTATTAAATATTATCTTAGTATTTTTCTTTGGAGAAGCAATAAAACGAATAAGAAAGGGGGAAAAAAGAGAGGAGTGATTAGAGAGAAGGCTATGGATTATACACGAAATCTAGATGCAAAGAAGAAAAGTGGAGTGGAGTGGGAATGTATGTGTTTCTGAGGGTATTAGAAATTCACTTTGCCATATCCGAATTCTAATATATATATTTTATCATTGCAGTCGGGTTGCTGCAAGCCACCAATAGAATGCAGATTCACATATGTCAGCCCAACCAACTAGACCAAGATAGCCACTACAAGCCAAAACCCAGATTGTGCAACTTGGACCAATGATGATCTCCGCTTCAACTGCCAAGCTTGCAAAGATGGACTACTTGACAACCTCAAACAAGATTGGAAGAAGGTTGCAGTGATTAACGTCATCTTTCTGGTGTTCCTAATCATAGTCTACTCCATTGGATGTTGTGCCTTTAGAAACAACAGGGAGGAAAATGTTATCCTAGATGGAAGGGAAACCCATAAACCAGGAATTAGTTTGGATTAAAAATCAGAGACTATGAGAGGATTTTACTGAGATCTGTTCCACTATCTTTGATTCACAGTTGATGTTTCTTTTGATTCCTTTCTTGTATAGCTTAGTTTCTACTACTTCCTCCATCGTGGAGTTTATGTTTATTACTAGGCATGAATGATTGTATCAGACTTGATAATATTATTCTACCTTGACTATTGTATTTTTTATTATGACTATTTTGCCGTGAGTATATGAATTTGTGGTTATTTTAATGAATAATTTGTTGCAACTTTTAGTAAAAACTGTACGCGGTTGGTTTGTGATTCAAAATTTTAAATTTTATTTGAACTTTTAAAATCTGAACTTTTAACATTTTTACATGCATCAACTTCAAAATAGGTGAATTTTTAAATTTTGTTGAATGGCCTTGCAGATGTGTTTGGCTTTTTGAGTAAAAAAAAAATTCAGTTCAAAATTATGATTAGCTTTGAAAAGTTTCATAATTAAGGGGACAGAAAAGACTTTGGACACCTTCAGATTCAGTTGGAATTTCTTTCCTCATTTTTTCAGACCTATTATAACCTTGTGAAATTTCTTCCAACATGCATGGGAATGAATTGCACAAATTAGAAAACGGCAATTAAGTTATTGCAAAAGAACTAATGCATAAGAATTATAAGGTTTACCTCATGTGACCAGGAAATATACTTTACCGGAATTCCGTCAAGTATACTAGTTGATAACAAGCTCCGGACATTTAAAGGGAAGTTATTAGGTGGTACCTTATTAGACATTTTTTGTTCCACCTTACTCTTACGAGTTTTGTTTGTGACAACTACCAATGGGGTAGCATTTTCTAGTACATTTGCATTCGGATCAACCAACTCTTTTTTCCTTTAATGATTCTGATAGTTGAATTGAAGATTGACCCATTAGTAATTCATGGTTGATTAAGAACAGGCTAGAAGGGTTCATCTCAGATCCCTCTTGAAAATCACCAAAAGAAATGGTGGTACCATCACGTTTGTTAAAGTTGTGACTCATTGGCATAGACATTTCTTTCCTCATTTTTCCACATTTCCTCACTTTTGGGAGATTGTCAAGTAACATCTAGTTAATCTTCTGAGAGTTCTCAAGTCAAAAATAACTCTATTCCTCTACTCCTTTTTCCTATTTGGTCACTGTTTTATATGTGACTAGTTGTTGATCTGGATATTTTGATTCTTCATCCATGCAACAAGGAACGAAATGGGCAAGTTTCAATTTCAATAGGAGACTAATAATTGGAGGAAAGTAAACAGAATCAGACAGAAATTGCAATCAGAAACACTCAGCCAAATATCCCATTCTAAAAACAAAACAAAGTTATTCTTAAATTATAAAAACATATCCCTTGTGAAAATGAAATGTGAAGCAACACTCACAAATTCCTGATTTTCAGGTTTACCTCATTTTTAACACTTGACCTCCTTCAAATGTTACAAAAGAATAAAAAAAAATTCTAATAATATTACTAGCACTGCAATTACTGTCTGCCTCTCTTCATGCTGCTGCAAGAAGGGCATTTGTACTGCTTTGTATTCTTGTCCTTCGAAGGTGTTATCTTCACGCACTTTCTATCAAACCACCTCTCATAGATGTCACAACCAATCCAGCATTGTCACTAATTGGACCATATGCATCAATGGCCAACCCGGTAGCTATGGTGCTCAGCATTCCAAGGGCAAATGAACCCCATTGTCAACTATCATGAGCATATGCCTGATGAACCACAAAAGAGTAGTTAAAATAGATTGTTTCATAAACTTGAACATTGTTTAAACCTCAAATTTCTTCATGACAGACAGTATAGAAATCCACAGTGAAGAATTAATAAAAGAAAAGCATTCTCCACTTGTCAACTATCATGAGCATATGCCTGATGCACCACAAAAGAGTAGTTAAAACAGATTGTTTCATAAACTTGAGCATTGTTTAAACCTCAAATTTCTTCATGACAGATAGTATAGAAATCCACAGTAAAGAATTAATAAAAGAAAAGCATTCTCCACTTTTCAAGAAATAACATGTTTGAAATGGCTATGACCAAGTCCAAGCAAGTATACTTATACTTACTTGTATACGGGAGAGAAAATGCTAAGATTTCAATTTAAAATGGATTAAGTAAAGCAAATGCTAAGATGTCAATTAAAAAAATTGTATTCTAAAGCACATTGTTGATGGAAATAAGTGTGGAGAGATACTTCAAGAACATCATAAATAAGGCAAACTTTTTTTACTTTCTCTACTCAAAGACTTCATAGGTGGCAGCAACTCCAACGTAAATGCCGAAGCAGCTGCATAGTCTATGACCTGATTCAGATAAAAAAATAATAATAACAATTAGAAAATGCTCAAGATCTCTATTTATCTTATCTATCTATTTGTAGAAATCCTAACGATTTTTGAAATCTTATGGTTAAGCCCACAACACTTGATATATCCATTTATATGCTTCTTTATCAACCACAATATCAATTATGCCAAAACTTAAAAAACATATAAGAGATGAAAACCTGAATGTAGGAGTAAACTGTTCGATGTTCCATATAAGCTGATCCAAAATCAATAACCTTGATTTCTATTGGAGCTCATTGATGCAAACCAATTCCATAAAATATTTTCACGTGCAAGCCTTCACAAAAACTTTATAATTAAACCAAGATTCTAAACTATCCATCACATCCAAGTTTCAACTTTCGACTACATGAATATTCACCATAACCAGTGGATATAAAGAAGTAAACGGAGCGAATAGATCTTCTACCTCAGTAGTAGAAATCTCATAAGCAGATTCAAGCTCATTAAGAGTACTAAAAGCCCTTTGTAAATTCCCCAATGATGCGTGGGCATATATCTTACCAAGGTAAGATTCCGGGTTTGGGGCCCTCTTTTGACGCAATGAGCGCCGCAGTATGGCCCACGATACATCAAGAAGCGTAGGATTGTAGGTCCTACCAGCAGTTCCAAGAGCTGACACAACTAATCCTTCATCAGTGGAGAGAAGGACAGGAGGTCTTGAGGTCTCACCACGAGCTATCCATCTGGCGAGGAACTCCAAGGCATAGAAAGCCAACTTGCCATTGTCCTCTTGCAAAGCAACATCAGCAATGTAGTTGCATAGGTTCCAGCTTGGACACAGGGCTTTGTTTTGATCCATTGTCTAATAACACAACAAGAGGAAGAAAGCCATGAAATGCACATCTCCCACACAAAGACTTCAAGGACTAATCAAAGTCAGTGCTTCAGTATCGTACCTTGCACCTTTCTATGATGGATGCCAAGGTATCCAATCTCCCTACATTAACACAACTCCGCACACAATCAGTGAACACCCTCATCGACAACATATAACCAGATTTCAGAGTCAAATCTAAATATTTCAAGGCAGCATCAATTTGATTTACCAAAAACAGCATGCCAATGACCAAATCATATGACTCATCATCGGGCATAGATTCCTTTCCTGTCTGTAGCATCCTGATGCCAAACAATGATACATAGAATAAAATGAGAAATTGTCCGAGAATGCACCATTTAAGTCTAGATTGATGGAAATTTCTTTTCCAAACAATATGCACCATTGAAATTGAGATCATACTTCGTGACACGAATGTAAAAGAGCCAATACATGCAGATGCATTTTGGGTGCAAAGTGGGGAAAGGTGCATCTCAAGTATTAAAATTATCTAAGGGAATTTTTGGTCTTTTTTACGTGCAAGTGATTGTGGTCACACCCTGTTGTAAGTCTATAATGGTGAGCTCTACTCAAAGGGGTAATTCTTGCTTATTGAAAACAGGTGAACTATTTACCAAAATTAAGTCACAGATAGTATCACTAAAAAAAATATATTTTTTTAACACAAAAAATAACAGATAGTATCTCCATATACTATATCTTATATTTTAAAAAAAAAAGAAGAATTTTTTAAGTCACAGATGAACAGATATCATGAAGTGATCACTTGAAAACACCCAAGAAAGAATTCCAAACAAATCAATAAGATTCACCATCGAGACTTTTCTTATTATTTCTTTCCTTTTCGGTTTTTAACGCTTTTAAGTAAACAAATTTGAGATTGGCAGTCTGCATGCTCATACATGCTCAATACTTAGAAGGATTTAAAGGCTAAGAACTACTTTTTCCAAGCGAGTGATCGTTTTATCTTGGAAATAATTCTTAATAAAGAAACTCCCAAGCAAATTTGGGATTCCATGAAAAAGAAATTCCAAGGCTCACCAAAGGCCAAGGCGCAGCAGCTTTATAACTCAGAAAATATAGAAATTAATTCTTGAATTTTGTTGTTATGCTCATTGAATTAGAAGCTTTTTTTTTTTTGGGATAAATGTTTGGAGTTGGCTTTGAGTACATCCACAAACAACATGTCTTACAAATGACAATAAAAGTGTTTGGTGAAGAAAAGTCTATCCCAGATGCCACAAACAATGCCTTTCAGTAACCAAGTTCATAAGAAATCAAAATTCTTAAAAAAATTCCACCTTAAGCCCAAAATATCTACTGGAATAAGTGAGCCCATTACCCAATGAGCACCATCATTTGAAGAGGGGGGAAAATGAGCATTTCCAGAAGAAAAATTTTCAAAATTTAAATCAATAAGATGCTGAACAAACAACCACCAACCCAGTCCACTAAACATTAAGATATTCCAGAAAATAAGTCATCTAGATCCTTGATTTAAACCTGAAGCATCCGAAATCAAGAACTAAATCACCAATACAAACACATAATCATAATAAAACAACTAAGAACATTAAAAAGTCACAAAACAAGAAGACCAAAACATCAACAACAGCTTCTCAGATTACCAATAAAAATACTTCATAAGAGACATAAATAAAAAAAAGACTCCACCTTTCACAAATATCTTACCAGCACAGTTTTGCAAATCATGAGAGCGAAAGCCGTTCGTGCGAGGGTTTCAGCGATGAATAGGGAGAGAGAGAGAGAGAGAGGCAGCGAGAGTGAGAGGAATAGGGTCCTGTTCGTGTTCGTGTTCGTGCGAGAGAGAATGAGAGAGTGAGCCGTTGGAGGAATAGTTGCAGTGAGGAATAGGGCGAGAGAGAATGAGTGAGTGAGAGAGGGAGTGAGAGAGAGAGAGCGAGAGTGTGAGAGAGAGTGAGAGCGAGTGCGAGAGAGTGTGAGAAAAGAGAGAGCGAGAGAGAGTTCGAAGAAGTTTGGAGGTTTGGACGAAGAGGTTTGGAGTTCTGTTCGAACAGAACAGAGAGGTTCTGTGAGGGGTTTAAAGAAGAGAGGGAGGAAGCACAAAATAATCATCTTTTGAGGGATGGCGCTGTAAACTTGTAAATCTTATAACGTTCGTTTGAGACTCAATCTCGTCCGTCAGATACCGTTGTATCGAACGGTTAAAAAAAGTTTGCCAATCCGTCTGCCAATCTGTTAGCCAGCGAACGGGACCCAATAACTAATGGTATAACAGTAAAAAAAAAATTAATAAAAGATTTTTATTGTAATAATTAGTGGTATAACAGTGATATTTTAATATAAGAAAAAAGTGTTTCATGGCAACTATAGAACTTATGATGACTAATGATGGGTATGTTTTATTACCAAAGAAAATGGGTTGGTTTTTTATTTTCCATGGAAAATCAAAATTTTCATTGTTTGATTAGATCTTTTTCATGAAAAATGAAATCCACCTTCATCTAAAAATTCAGCAAATTGTGGATTTCTTTTTTTATGCCAATGGCTAGGAAAATGAAATCACCCTCAAATTTCGTCACCAACAAAATCCTACACCGCGTTTGGATAGAGCTTCTTGACAACTTCTGCTCCTACAGGGAGTTAGCAAACATTTGGATAGACTTTTTCTTTTATGCGGATATATTTTTTGTTTTTGTTGAAAAGCTCTAAAAACCTGCTCTTGCGTGGAGAGATTGGACTTTTGCTCTTGCACGGAGAGGTGTATCCACGCAGGGCCTAGTTTCTTATTTTCTTCACCTTCTCCACCATGACCACGGTCATTGGTGACCTTCACCATCACCGTCAAGTACCACCTCTCCCTCTCATCCCACCCTATTCCCTCCACCTCTACCCTTTCCCTAGCTCTGCATCTTCTTCTTCCTCTCTCTCTCTCTCTCTCTCTCTTTTTCTCATCCACCTCATTCTTCTTCTTCTTTTACTTTTTTCTCTTGTATTTTTCTTGGATTTTAATTTTTCATATTGCTCATTTTCCCACCACATTTTTGAATCTCTAAGTTGAATACTAGGGTAAAACATTATATGTTAGAAATTAAATACAATGTGTTACCTAGAAAAAAAAAACATGGCCAGAGACATTTAAGTTTTTCATCTATATAATACAACACAATTGAGTTGTTATAGTTTTGCGTTTTTTGAGATGGGGATAAACATCCCCTCACCTAGAGTTTGTGAGTATACAAATGTTCCATCAACTTACACTATATTTTTTTATCTTTCATCTTCACTCTCTTTAATTTTTTTTATATCTCATCTTTAACCTATTTTCTTATTTTTCACTTTTTATCTCTTCACTTTATTTTTTTAATAATATTCTTCCAATTTTATATTTTTTCATACTCTTACCCCTTTAATCCACAAAAAGGATTCCCCAAACTCTAGCGTAAGATAAAAGTCAAGGATATGTCTTTGAAAACAAAGTGAATTAACTCTAAATTTCACCATAACGTAGAGGGGTTCTTCAAAATTATATATTTCACTTATGATGCACTTTCATCATTATATATTGCATAATAAGGACTGCACGCGGAAAATCATACACAATCTATGTGAAATTGATGTGGCAAGGGCACATAATCACAAATCTTTTCCTTTTGTATCTCAAAGAAAAAGGCTCTATAATTTTGTGTTCTTACCACGTCAACCGCGTATGATTTATCACAGGCATTCATCACAACTCTTATATATTATTAGAATTTATCAATGTCTAGGACACGGAAAAATTCTTTTTGGAGTTAAGGGAGTAAAAATGAAAAAATAATTAATGTAGAGGAGTATTATCGAAAAAGGGGAGAAGTCTGAGACGAGGAAAAGTATTTATGGGCATGGTAATAGATAAATGGCGTGGTAATATCACAACATCCTGGTTTTTACTTGCACGTCATCATTGGTTTAAGAGGAATCAACTCGACCGGTTTAAACGAGATTCTTTCGGTTGAAATCGGTCGATCCAAAAAACCCAAATCGGGTTTAAAAACCATTGAACCGTTAGTTAATACTTGGCGGTCTGTGTCGTCTTCTTCACCAGTATTTACTCTCACTGTCTCACAAAGGTTTTCAAATTTAAAAACCGCCTAATCAAGAATTCAAAATCAAGAACGAAATAAAGATAAATCTCCGCCATTGTTGGTAGCTCAGAGGGAGAGAAAGAGAGAGAACCAATCGATGATTGATCGAAATTTTCTTCTTCTTCTTTGAATTTCTCTGTTAATCTTGTTAATATGTAAGCATTTGCTCTTAATTTAACCATCAATGGGGCCTAAGAAGCGTGGTTCCGCTGCTATGGCTTCTGCTTCCATCAAAGATGAGCGGAAGCAAACTGTCACTCAATCTGGTGATTTCGATCAATCTGAGACTTCAATCGAACTTGATTGCGAGGAAAACCTAACCTCTATTCGACAGGAAAACAACACCAATGCCCTAAATCTTATTGAAGAATTGAATCTCTGTTACACGACCTCAGCAGTCACCCACCGAATTAAAGGTTTAATTTCTGTTAAAATTGCAACCCTAATAAATGATCTTAATGAGAAAGAAATACAGTTGAACGATGCAATCAAATCTACAAGAAAAGCGATTTCTTTGGTTCCAAATTGGATCGAGCTTCTTCATTTCTACGGTAATCTACTCTACATTGCTTCGAATGATCGTAAAGGGTATGAAGAGGTTATTCAAGAATGTAGTCGGGCATTATCGATTGAAAATCCCTACGATCCAACAAAGGGTGGTTTGGAGGAGGTAGATGTACGAGAGGCTAGTGTGGCAGATGTAAAGCAGAACCTTCATTCAATTATTCAAAAATCCAACATTGCTTTGATATCGATTTGGATGAAGCATCTTTTGACTGAATCGAAGGTTGGGTCGGTTCCCACAAAACAGATATTGAAAGACCCAAGTGGGCTTATGTCTCTTACTAAGATCAAGAAACCAAGAAAGGCAATTGAAGAACAGCTTAAGAAGGAGATTGTTTCTGCATCAAGGGAGTGGAGAATCTTGCAGCAGCAAAGCTTGGAGCAGAAACCTATTTCGCCCCAATCGAAGAACGAGGAGGAGAATAAGCAAGTGAGGGGTCGTCGTAAGAAGGAAAATTTAAAGAATATTGTCTCCTCGGTGGTGAAGAAGGATTGGGTTCGATCATATTGGAACTCTTTGAGTCTCGATAAGAAGCAAAGTTTGCTCAAAGTGAGTGTTCACGATCTCGAAACCCATTTCAAGGATCAATTGGAGATGGAAGTTCTGTCGGAAGCTCTATCTTTTGGCAAAGCCAATGGGAGATGGAAATTCTGGACCTGCCCAAGCTGCAATGAGAAACTTGTTGATTATGTTTCACTTATGCAACATGTTCAAAGTGATCACGTAAAAGTCCTGCCACCAAATTTGCGATCTGTTTTTCCTAAAATAGTTGGAGATGATTGGGTTGCCATGATTCGCTATGGTCTATGGTATCCACTAGATATTGCTGGTTCATTAAGAATGCTTGAAGGATCAAAAGATAAATCGGAGTCTTCTCCTGATAAGGCGATGGAAAAAGAATCCAAAGAGGAGAAGACTGGGAATAAGAAACTCGTGGAAACAAGTAGAAACCATACTGAGATTTCTAATGTTGAATTAATGGTAGGTGGAAGTAGTTGGTGGACGAAGGTATTTTATCTTGGACAGAAGTGGCCACTTTCTGATGATTCTGAGCGTACAGAGCTCCTTAAAAAAGTTCCTATTTTGCTCTACATACTTCTGAAACATAATTATCTTGCTGCGAGTCATATTACCAAGGTGATACGATTCACCATGGACAAGATACAACATATCGTTCACGGTTCATGGTTTCTCAACATTGGCTTGGAAAAAACTTCTCTCAGCTTATGCTTCTTGTCACCTTCAGAGCTTAAAAAAATCTACCGATTCTTGAAATATCTTCTTATTTATTGTTTGGCAGGAAGAGAGAAGGATAGCACCTTAGCTGATGAAACACATAGTGTTACTTATGGATCTGATATCAAAGAGAGGATCATTTTTTATGGAGATTCTTTATGTCTCCTTTTGGAGAAGAGTGATTCCATGGACGATGGTGCTGATAGTGATGCACTGTTAAACTGGATATTAGAAGAAGATCCTTCAAGTGGAGAACAACTGGCTTCATGGAAATGTCTGAGGGAAGATAAAACACGTTGCGGAATGGAAATTCTGCAAAAAATTAAAGAGGAAAACTCCATCTTACAGACCTGGTGCGAGAGTTTATGTGAGAAACGGGACCTTGCAGTAGCTTTCAACACAGTCGAGAGACTCTGTATCGGAGAGCGTAAAGGAAGGAAGGAAGCAACTGAATTCGTTTCTCAAAGTTACGAGGTAATCCTCAAGAAGTGGATAGAAGAGCTTGTTGAGAGGAAGAATGAGTTGTATGTTGCATCAAATGTTCTTAATGAAGCACAACATCTTAAAGTCTCACAATTTGGATACGAGGAATCTTTGACTGGCGAAGATGAGGATTGGAGAATGCAGGACTTAATGTATCAAGCAGACACTTGCATAGAAACAGTAATTCTGAGACACAAGGACTGGTTCTCTGTACAGGTAGTTTTATCTGCAAGACTAAAACCGTGACTTGTGGTCCATGACGACGTTTTATCTTAATCACAAAGTATTTCATTCTTGTAGTTCAGCAAAATTGATGCAAATATCGTTCACACTGGCACTTCTATCTGGGAATTGGAGTTGAAGCTTGGATCTTTTTCTGCCCATGATTACCGGGCAATTATGTTGCCTCTTCTGAAGTCATTTTTGCAGGTATGTAATGGTATTTTTACCTGATTTATGAACCCCATCCCACTTATCAGCCATCACATATATGTTCGATAATAGGACATAGTTTGCATGATCACCCATGAAGCTCAGCTTTCTTCTCTGCAAGCACCCAATAAAGCCTTCCACACAACCACATCAGGTTTCATCGGCATTGTTCTCATGATCTCCTTTGCCTTGTCAAACAGACCCACACGGCCAAACAGATCAACCAAGCACCCGTGGTGAAATACCTAATACCACCTTCAAACAATCCTCCATGACTGCAAGCATTCAGAACACTATTAAACGTTATAGCGTTGGGTTGAAAATGCATACCCTCCATCTTCAAGAAGAGTTCAATTGCTTTTCTGCTTTCCCCATTTGCAGCCAGACCCGAAGTCATCGCATTCCCAGATTCCACACTCTTCTTTCCCATTCCTTCGAATGCTAGAACCATGCCTTCTAAGCATCCATACTTGGCATACATGTTAATGTGCGTCGAACTGATATTCTCATCAAGCTCAATTCCATGCTTGTCGATATAAGCATCGACCCACCATTACTGAGAAAGTGCACTCTAATGAGTAATTGCAGATAGCTTACCAAGTGTGACTCGGTCCGGGCCTTCCCCATTGTCCTGCATCCAAACTATGTCCTGTTATCAAAGATATACGGGATGGCTGTTGTTCTTCAATTTTTTAATGTTTTAGTTCGGAAATTTTGAATTTTGGATCGTTAGTAGTAGGTCACATTGTTCTGAAATCTGTTTTGATGGTGAAGTTTTGATCAAATCTGCAATTCATGAGGGAAAATCAGAGTCTGGTTTGAATTATATGGTAGTTGTTCTCTTAGATGTTGATTAACAGAAATAATTCTAATCTGCAATATTTTTGCAGTGAACCTTCAATTAAAATTGAAAAAAAAAAATCGTTGTTTTTTTCATATATTAGCGTTTTGTTATATAGTCAGCAAATGTTATTCCTAATTTTCTTTTATTTGCTGTATAATTTTACCTGTTTGGATATAAATTTTCATCTTGTTGACGTTAACTCTCTTTTCCAGTCACACTTAGAGGAAATCGCAGATAAATATGCTACAGAGAAATCAGAGGCTGCAAAAAAGGCATTATTAGCTGAACTTGCACAGGATGACAAAAAGAGTATCAATAAAGGAGGTGATCCTTCGAAACAGACACATAAGTCAAAGAACAAGAGAAAGAACAGGAGTAACAGAGAAGCTAAGGATTTAAAGGTTGTAATTGTCTTTGTCTAGTTAGGATCTTTTATTAGGTGCATAGTTATATTATATACAACTTCGTTGACATTGAGACTAATGCTTTCTGGAATTTTTCAGGCTACTGGTGGTGAGAAGGCTAGAGGAAGCATTGTAGAGAACGTGCAACCAGAGTTGTCAGTTGTTAAATCAAAGCCCGATTCTTGTGATCCAGATGTTCATGAGCTGTTGAGAACGTATTCTGGAGGGTCTGACATGGTGCCAAATTCAGAAGTTGAGAGTCTCTCAATTAACTGTCATGAGAAGCCTCATGAGCCTTGTGATGATCCATCAATGGGAAAGCCTGATATGTCAAAAGATTTATTAGCTGAATTTGCACTCGATGACAACAAGAGTATCAATAAAGGAGTTGATCATTCGAAACAGAAAAATAAGTCAAAGAATAAGAAAAAGAACAAGGGTAACCGAAAAGCTAAGAATTTAAAGGTTGTAATTGTCTCTGTCTTGTTGAGTTACTTTATTAGGTGCATAATTATTTTAATGTACAACTTCGCAGATGTTGGGGCTAATGCTGTCTGGAATTTTGCAGGTTAGTGGTGGTAATGAGGAAATTGCAGAACAGACGTACGTCTCTTTCTTGTTAGGCACACACATGATCCTTCCTTTTTTCTTCTTCACTACAATCACTATTCTTTTTGTGCTAATGTGCATACTGCAGTCACTTTCCTGTTGAGTCGGATGACTTGGAACCGAAGGAAGAGGAATTTAGATGTCAACTTGAGACTGAAACAGATGCAAAAATGCTTGAAGAAACTCCGGGGTATCAAGTGAAAATTGAGAATGAGGGCAAACAGAAGCACCAAGCAGAACTACATGAGAAGGCTAGTGGAAGCATTGTAGAGAACGTGGCACCAGAATTATCTGTTGTTGACTCAAAGCCAGATTCTGGTGACCCAAATGTTCAGTCTAGAACGTATTCTGGAGGGCCCGACATGGTGCTGAGTTCAGAAGTTGAGAGCCCCTCAATTAGCTTTCATGAGAAGCCTTACGAGGCTTATGAGGATCCATCACTGGGGAAGCCCAATTTTTCCGATGATATATTTAGTGTGCCCATACAAAGTGCAGGGGGAACTGCATTGCCCAGCAAATCCTCTACCAATTCTGGAGGGCAAGGTTAACAACTCTTAAATAACACTACATATTTTTGGTCAAATTATTCTATATGTTGGAATTGTTCCCTAAATCATATTTGTTTCATGAAGGCCTTCCTAACGAAGGAACTTCGGAAGTTTTGCTTACTCGTCAATGCCGATGGAAACGAAGGCAAGGAAAACCACAATACAGCTCTACCAAATCGCTTGAAGCCTTGTCATCTGAAAAAGGTAATTATGAAATTGAGAATTCACCAATTGATGGTCACATCAAAGAATAATCTACTGCAACGGCTACTTTTCAAAAAAAAAAATAATAATAATCTACTGCAACGGCTCAGGGGACCCTTTGTGGTGCTCAACATAAGCATGGCTGTACTTTGGTGCACTAGGACTGTTATTTGCATTTATTCTTTTTTCTACCTTAGGTTGAACTTAGTAATGGTAAATTTTAACTTCCTTACCATTATTATTTTCTTTTTATAGGTACTGTACTATTATTATTATTCTAGATAAAGAACAATATTATAAATAGAAAAAGGGAGGCCGAGGATACCTCCAGATACAAGTAGAAGGAAACAAGGAGAAAAAGAAAAGGAAAGAAAGAACAACTATGTGACTTCAGTAAAACTGAATCCCACCAAAATAAACAATCCTAAAAAAAAAAAGCTCTGAACTCCTCATACAACTTGCACAAAAATACATAAAAACTAGAATGCTACAACTTACTCAAAAATTTTAGAATACCAATTATAAACTCCTATATAGATCTATCTCTCCTAAGAAAAGCCTACTATTGTTCTCCCTCCAGATGTGCCAACAAATGTCAAAAGGTTCAAGTACCACAAGATCCTCAATTTTGGGTGAAAGATTTAGTTCAACCTGTCACAAAGTAATTAAATTATGGAGCATGGGGAGTACCAATACATAAAAAAATAGTAAGAAAATTTTCCTAATTTCAAGCGCATTGCAAAGGATAAGCAAATGATTGATAGATTCCCTATTTTCCTTGCAGAGAGAGAAAATTTTGAGAGATGAATCCGCTTATGCATATTGTGGTATGCAGGTGACAATTTTATCTAAGGACGCTAGCCAAATGGAAAAAAAAACCTTGAACAGGATCGTCCTACCCCGTAAAAGAAAGCTCCTGATAAGTTCTCCAGATAAGCTTCCACGTTTCTAGACATGCAAATAGAGAAAAAGAAGTATATTGGAACGCTAGCAAGCCTGCTCTTGATCAGAGTCAGCTTACCTCCCCTAGACAAATATTGAACTTTCCAAGATCCAATCCTGTTCCCCACTCTCTCAATCACATAATCCCAAATGGTTCAACTCCATAAGTAGCATCATTGGAAGACCAAGGAAATGAGTCCACCTAACATACCAAAAAATCAACGAGAGATTGAAGCTATTTACTACCCCTACCTGAACAACTTGTTTTTTTCAGATTCACAACTTGAGATGGCCTCAAAGCAACAAAGCAATCCCGCAAAGAATCTGACCTAATTATAGCAGGCATCCAAAACAAATTAAATGTATCATCAACAAACTGGACGTGCAACACCATAAAGCCTTCTAGCCTCCCGGTAGCCACTTACCTACACATCAGTCTACCAAAAGCTTCAACTACCAAATTTTGAATAAAATGGAGATAGTGGATCACCTCGCCTGAGGCCTCTAGAACTCTTGAAAAAGCTCGCAGAAGACCCATTGAACAAAATAAAAATGATTACGAGGATATGCACTTCATAACACAATTAATCCACCTCTCATTGAAGCCCATACAATCTCAGGAACTCCCAATTGACATGGTCACAGCCTTTTCCAGATCGATTTTACAGAAATCCCAGGTTTCTTGGATCTTAACCTTGAGTCAACATACTTGTTTTCAATTAACAGTCTATATCTCAGCCTTGAGCTTCATCATTATTAATAGACATCAATCCATTACACTTCCATTCCATCTAAGGCTACTTGCATAATTCAACAGACCTAGGTGGTATCCATATACTTCTATGATACTCATCTCGCATCTTACTTCTTATGATGGTTACTTATTTTAGATACTGAGGATTTCTTTTACATCTGGAGTTATCCATAGCTCAAAATTCACAATCGATGATCTTGACCTTGCAATAGTTATGCATTTATTATATTACTGCAGCAATTACTACAGCATTGGACACCTGTACTTTCATTTCCATGTTACATGGAATCACAAAACAGTGCTGGTGACATTCAGACCTTTTATGTTGTTTTATTTTCAGATAAATTTCAAGCACGTCAAAGTTTGCCAAATGAAGTTGTAGTCAACAGCACAACTGGAAAGAATGTGATTGGGACAGGGCTGAAAAATAAAGTTGGTGAAAACAATTGCTTTTTGAATGTAATCATACAGGTTGGAAAATCCATAATTTCTAGGCGTTTTTCCATTCTATGATATTTCATGGCACTTCACTTCTACTCTTTTCTGTTTTTCTGTTGACTCGGAGTTTCTTTTGTAAAATGCAGTCCTTATGGAATTTAACGCGGTTTAAAATTGAATTTTGGGGAAGATCAATATCATGGCATAACACCATCGGAAATCCTTGTGTTATCTGTGCATTATATGATATTTTTGATGCACTGAGTGAATCAGAAATAGAAACTCAAAGTGAAGCAGTTGATCCTACTTGTCTGAGAGTTGCTCTAAGCAAATTTTATCCAGATAGTGATTTCTTCCAGGAGGTAAATTCACACAAATGTGGTGGTATCTCTCACTGAATTTCCTATTTCACCTTTAAATCGCATCAACCAACTTTCCAGTCTTAACCCACGATACAAATAATAAAATTATAGTTGGTTATTTCCACGCAGTGTGTTCGCTTTTATTGAAATAATATATCTAATAGGTGCAAGACCAATTGACAGGCACAGATGAATGATGCTTCTGAAGTATTGGCAGCAATCTTTGACTGCCTCCATAAGTCATTTACTTTTGGATCGCGTAAACTCAATGCTGAATTAGAAGAGACTAATTGCATAGGGTCTTGGGTATGTCGAAGCAATGCTTGTGTAGCACATAGTGTTTTTGGAATGAACATCTTTCAGCGGATGAACTGCAACAGCTGTGGTCTGGAATCCAGATGTCAGAAATATACTTCATTGTCTTACAACGTCAATGCTAATTCTCTCCAAACAATGAAGGCATGTCTCATTTTAAGAAATTATTTGTTCATAATCATGGAATCACTTATCATTTCTTTGAAGAGGAGAAATCTTAAATTTGGAGAGTTGAGATTGTGGACATAGTTTTATGTTTTTGTAATTGGTTTCAGATTATGTCTGCAGACAGCTCTTTTGATGAGCTTTTGAAGCTTGTAGCGATTGATCGCCAATTAGCTTGTGATCCAGAAGTTGGCGGCTGTGGAAAACTCAACTATATCCATCATATTCTGTCAAAACCTCCTCAAGTGTTCACAACAGGTAAATTGTCAATTTGTTGAGAAATGAGTTATTCTTCTATCACTCTTAATAAGTCTTTATTCTTATCTTGCAGTCCTGGGTTGGCAGAGTGTCCATGAAAGTGAAAACAACATATGTGCAACATTGGCAATCCTAACCACTGAGTTAGACATTGGTGTCGTGTATCGTGGTCTGGATCCCGGGAACAAACGTTACCTGGTTTCCGTGGTATGCTAGGATAACCCTTGCATCCTTTGATTCAAATATTATTTAAGTTGCTTTTGTGAATGAGATTAACAAATAGTTATCATAGTTCTGTCACTTATTTCCTTGATAGTCTTTATTGACTAACTTTCACTTGAACTGCTGAAATAAGCATTTCAGCTCAAACAACTCAGTCATAAACCAATCACAATTATTGAATTATGTGCTTGAACAATGTCATGTATTGTTGAGGAAAATATATAGTACTTGACTCTAAATGCACAAATATTGAATATAAATAAGTAAACAATTTACTTGTACTATACCCTCAATAAAAATATCACTCACAAGTTGAAGAAGAAAATAACACTCTATTAAGAAAAACACACTTTTACAAACACTCGTACTTTTTACAACATCTCAAGACCTCTTACTCACAACTTATTTCTCACAACTTATTTTCTTACTACTTGATACAAAATGAGAGGACTCACCCCTATTTATACTAGTGGCACCTCCTTAATTAATGGATAGGATTGTGCCAACACATTTTTAATCTAATGGTTACAATTTTGTCATCTAGAACTTTCTAAAAATATCTATTAGTCTAGAGTTTTCTACCAACATATCTACTATTCTAGAATTTTCTATTTTTCTTTTATCTAAAAACATCTAGAGTTTTTTCTAGGAAGATTCTAGAAATTGGGCTATAAATAACCATTGGGCTTGGGCAATAAATGTGGGTTTTTCCCAATTTGGGCTGGTGTTGAATTTTAACACTCCCCCTCAACACCAGCTCTCACTCTATGCACCATGTAAAGCTGACGACGAAATTTTTTGAACTTTGCCAGTACTTGATCCTTTTGTGAGTTTTGCCACCGGACTATATGTTTCATCATATTGTTGAAAAAAAACCCTCGAGCCACCAATCTAGCTTTATACCTCTTGATCGATCCATCTGGACAATGCTTTATCTTGTAAACCCATTTGCAAGATATGGGTTTCACATCTTTTGGCTTTGGCACCTAATCCCACATCTGATTTTGCTTTAGCGTTGTGACTTCTTCAAATATCTTAGGTTCTTTAGCGGTTGTTTCTTCAACTATGGCTGCATTGGCATATTTGGGATTTGGTTTGCGAATTCTGTTTGACCTTCTTAGTTGTGATTGTGGAGTTGATACTTCCGTTTCTTCATAATGATCTTCTTGTTGATACACACCAATTTCCCAAGGATTCTAGGCCATCTCTTGATCACCTTCACTGTCATGCAGATCTCCAGCTTCATATGAACTTGGTTGAATGTTGACAGTGTGCTCCTCCACCTTTTGGTGTAGTTTGTCTTCGAATTCTCTTGAGTCTGGCAACACCTCTTTTCCTGAGGACCACCAAGAAGATGCTTCGTCGAATACCACATCTCGCGATGTATAACACCTTCCAGTTGTAGGATCACAACATCTCCAACCCTTTCTCTAATTATCGTATCCAACAAAGATACATCTGACTGCTTTCTTATCAAACTTGCTACGTAAATGATTAGGAACAAATACATAGCATACACATCCAAATACTCGAAAGTAGCTAACTGTAGGTTTTATGTCCCACAGTTTCTTAAAGGGTGAAACAAACTCTAACCTTGGTTGAGGAAGTTTGTTGATCACATAGGCTGCTGTTCTCATAGCTTCGGCCCAAAATCTTCCCGATACATTCTTTGCATGTAGCATACTCTGACAAGTTTCTGCAAGATGTCGATTCTTTCTTTCTGCTACACCATTCTGTTGTGGTGTATTGGCACATGTATACTGACGACGTATTTTGCATTCTCGTAGATATAGAGAGAACTCGTCCGAGCTATATTCTCCTCCGTTGTCTATGCGCAAGCAACGGATCTTCTTTCCTACTTCTCATTTTACTATCTCTTTGAACTCTTTAAACTTTGAAAAAGTTTCAAATTTTTCTTTCATAAAGAAAACCCACAAATACCTGGAGAAGTCATCAATGAAGGTCACCATGTACCGCATTCCCCCAACTGATGGTTGCTTGACTGGTCCGAACACATCAAAGTGAACTAACTCTAATGGTTCTTTTACTTTAAAATTCGATTTCTCGTATGGCAATTGATGTGCTTTACCATACTGGCATCCCGCACAGATCGTGTCTGTTCTCACGTCAAGCTGAGGAAGCCCCTTAAGCATCGACTTTTTTACCATCACACTTAACTTGGAATAGCTAACATGACTTAACCGCATATGCCACAAATCTGTTGTCTCGTTCCTTCTTGTCTTGTCTACATATGCAGACTCTGCTGACATTACGTAAACTGATTCCACTCGTCGTCCCTCCATCGTTGGCTTTTCTGAGATTTTGAGGTCACGATATACCTTCACATCTTGGGGACCGAACAAGACATAGTGGCCTAATGATGTTAGTTGAGCTACGGATAACAAATTTTTCTTCATTCCTGGAACATGGTAGACATTTTGAAGTGGCACCTGGTTAGAATTATAACGAGGTGTGACTATCGTCTTACCAATGTGAGCTATCGGTAACCTTGAGTTGTCAACTGTCACCACCATACGACTTCCCTTGTACTCAGACAAGTTTTGCAACTTTTTTTTTATCACCTGTCATGTGATTTGAGCACCCCGAGTCTACGATCCAGTCATTCTCGTTGTCAATCCCTTTAGATGTAGCTGTAAGAGCTAGCTCTTCTTCTTCCTTTACAAATGATGCTTCAGCATCCCATTCATCTTCAATTTTCTCTTTAGAACTGGAAGTAGCAGCATTACTTTCAGCATGCTTTTTCTTAGACCAGCAGTCTTTCGTTATGTGGCCCTTCTTTCCGCAATTGTAGCAATCGCCTTCGAACTTTCTACTATTACTGTGATTCTTTGAAGCTCCCCTTGGACGAGAGCCTCCTTCTCTTTGATGACCTCTTATCTTGTCACCATTCGTTTTAGATCCACCTCCGACGTGCTGCTTGAAGTTGCCCTTGTTTTTGCTTGTGTAGAATGCTTCCTCCTCACCCTTCAACGAGACTCCTCCCATTTGCTTAGCCAACTTCTTGACCAACAAGCAAATTTTCAAACTCAACAAGTGATGGTTGTATCAGCCATCCTTGTACTGCAGCAACAAAGCCTCGGTATTCGGGTCACAAACCATGGATAATTATTCTTTTTATCCTGGTTTCTCCAATAGCAGCATTCGGATCTAACTTTGAAATTTCACGGCATATCGACTTCACCTTATGAAAGTATTGGGCAATCGTCATATCACGTTGCGCCATTGATAGCAGCTCATTCACGAGAAGTTGTAGCTTTATATAGTTCTTCTTTGAAAAGAGTGTAGTGAAAATATCCCATGCTTCTTTCGGTGTTTTAGCATCTCGAATGTGCTCTAACATTTCTTCTTCAATTGTGGTCTTTAAAGCAAACATCGCCTTGCCTGCTTTAATCTTCCATTTTCGCAAGATGCCATTGGCATCTTCTGCTGTCGGTTGTGTAACTTTACTACCACCAACAATCTCCCAAAGGTCTTGACCTTGTAGGTAAGATTCCATGCATATTGCCCACGTGTTGTAGTTTTGGTTGTTGAATTTCTTGATTCCTCCAACTACTTAAAGGTCACCCATCGTGCCGACAAAGTTTCGACTAAATAGAACAAACTTGACTAACGATCTTGTAGAGTAGTAAACTCCTCACGACTCAAGATAGCTCCACCAAAATCAATCATTGGCAACCTGACTCTGATACCAATTGTTGAGGAACAAATCTAGAGTACTTGACTCTAAATGCACAAATATTGAATATAAATAAGTAAACAATTTACTTGTACTATACCCTCAATAAAAATATCACTCACAAGTTGAAGAAGAAAATAACACTCTATTAAGAAAAACACACTTTTACAAACACTCTCACTTTTTACAACCTCTCAAGACCTCTTACTCACAACTTATTTTCTTACTACTTGATGCAAAATGAGAGGACTCACCCCTATTTATACTAGTGGCACCTCCTTAATTAATGACTAGCATTATGTTAATACATTTTTAATCTAATGGTTACAATTTTGTCATCTAGAACTTTCTAAAAATATCTATTAGTCTAGAGTTTTCTACTAACATATCTACTATTCTAGAATTTTCTATTTTTCTTTTATCTAAAAACATCTAGAGTTTTTTCTAGGAAGATTCTAGAAATTGGGCTATAAATAACCATTGGACTTGGACAATAAATGTGGGTTTTTCCCGATTTGGGCTGGTGTTGAATTTTAACATGTATGTGTTTCTATGTATTTATGTATATAAATAATTGGATCAATTATAATAAGATAGCGTATCTTATCAATTACATGTATTTTGAAATTCGATTAGTCATGTGTGTTAAAAAGAGCACTTCTTATCAATTATTTTGGGCCCTAATTGTTATTTTGTAATTCGTAGGTTTGCTATTGTGGACGACACTATGTATGCTTTATTTATAATCATGGGAATGAAAGATGGTTCCTTTATGACGACCAAACTGTCAAGGTCAATTTCAATTTTTTTTTTATTTTAATAATTATTGTTTAGTTCTGTTAGTTATGTCCTTTATCTGGTTTTTCTTATCAAATTTGATTCATCCAGGTAACTGGCAGTTGGAACGATGTTCTCACCACGTGTAAAAGTGGGCATTTACAACCTCAGATTCTTTTCTTTGAAGCTGTAGATTAACTTTTACTTGGAGATTCTCTCATCCTCTGAAAAGTTTTGTAGTTAATATAAGTGACTCTTGTGGGAGCAATTGTTTCTCTCAGAGGACGACAGTGTACTACATAAAGAGGTTTTTGGTTTCAAAATGAGGAAAATAGACGACGAATGAACTCAAAGTCTAGAGATTGGTTTTGAAGGGAAGAGCAGCAACCGCAAGCTTGACTTGGCATAAATGCACAAACAGAGCTTATCTTGCTGACTTCTCAACATATTTGGCACATTGTCAATAACATACAACATACATACAACATAGTCCCATACGAAGAAGACCAGTTTTACTGTATCCAAATGGTTGCATAGATTGTTTTCATTTGCAGAGTTAAAAAGTTTTTGTACATAGAAAACATTACGCCCCCATGGGTCTCGTCATAAGTGTAGCTTACAGATGTATGTATCAATTTAACGTCAAAGTTGATAATTTTGTTGTCTATTGCTCTTCTTTCAGTCGCTGAATTGCCACTTTCAATGCTTTTTGCATGAATAATCCTCAAGTTTTGAGATGATATTTAAGGAATCATCTTAATTCCAAGGAAGTTTCTGATGTAAGATAAAAATCAAGGATATGTCTTTGAAAACAAAGGGAATAACTCCAAATTTCACTGAAGAATTTTGATAAAATAACGCCCTTTTTGACCCATGCCCCTTTCTCTCTCCTACCCATTGTGAAAAAAAAAAAACAAAAAAACCTTTCTGAACTGATCACCTTGTGACATTCAAAAACATGATCCAATGAAATAGGGTTGTAGAGGATAAAATTATATGAACTTTAAAATAAATAAAAAAATTAAAATAGTTATTTTTCAGGGTTGAATTTTATTTTTAAATTTGGATGCTCGGTAGTCGACTGTTTTTAACACCTTGGATCGAGTTCGAAGAACAAGTTTTTATTTTTATTTTTAATATGAATATTTTCATGAAATCTAGATGGTTGTGTGTGTGTAGGATTTGTCAATGACGGCCATAGGACCCTTTTTTAAGATTTAAAATCTTAAAAAATAAATTTGTGGGCTCTCTCTATGGTTAATGTCATTTGTGCCACGTGTCAAACATCTATTGGACTGTGAGCAAACACGTCAGGGGCATGCGTCAAAAAGAGCATTATATTATCAGCACTCTTCACCAAAACGTAAAACATAAAGGGGTTCTTCAAAATTACACATTTTAGTTATGACGCACATCTATCATTATATATTACTAGAGTTTGTTTGTGTCTTTGACACATGGAAGTTCTCTTTGGAATTAAGGGGTTAAAAATAATAATAATAAATATTGAGGGATATAATTGAAAATGAGGAGAAGAAAAGAGGAAAAGTATTCTTGAAAAAGGGTATAGTAATAGATTAATGGCGTGGTATTATCACAACATCCCCTGTTTTTACTTGCACGACATCCTTGGTTTTAGAGGAATCAACTGGACCGGTTTAAACAAGATTCTTTCGGTTCAAATCGGTCGATCCCAAATTAACCCAAATCGGGTTTAAAAACTATTGGACCGTTAGTTAGTACTTGGCGGTCTGGGTCGCCGTCTTCACTGTCTCACAGAGATTTTAAGATTTTAAAAAGGGGTAATTATCAAAAAAATACAAAAAAAAAAAGTATTTATGAAAACAAATCGAATTTTTCAAATATTTTTAAAAAGATACAAAACCGGTCTTTAAAAGACCGGTTTTTCTCTCTCCTCAAAATTTCTCAATACACTCTCTCTCCTCTAATATTTTTTTAAAAAAAAATGAAAAACCGGTCTTTAAAAGACCGGTTTTTCTCTCTCCTCATTAATCTCTCACAATTTCTCTCTCTTCAATTATTTTAAAAAAACAAACCAATTTTTTTTTTAAAAGTTTTCTCTCTCATCATTTATTTCTCACTCTTTTCTCTCTCCTTAAAATAAAAAACGAATTTATTTTTTAAAATTTTTTCTCTCTCTTCATTCAATTATTTCACCAATTTCTCTCTCCTATTATTTAAAAAAAAAAAAACGATTTTTTTTTTTTTAATTTTCTCTCTCTTTACTTATTTCTTTTACCCTTCTCTTCTCTTCTCTTCTCTTCTCTCCAAAAGAATTACTTTTTTTTTTTACTTTTTCATCTTCTTCTTCTTCATCTTCTTCTTCATCTTCTTCTTCAACTAAGGTAAGGTAAATCAAAAATTTGTTTTTATTATTTTATCTCAAGATCTTGAGATCTCAACATCTTGATCTCAAGATAAGATCAAGATCATCTTATCATGAGATCAAGATCTTTTGATCTCAAGATAAGATCAAGATCTTTTGATCTTGATCTCATGATAGATCAAGATCTCATGATCTTGTTCTTATTGGGTCCACATGAATGTCATGTTTGATAATCCTATATTAAAATAAATCTTCTTATCATCACCTACAAAAAAATATAAATGCATCATTGTAATATTAACATCATAAGATCAAGATCATCTTATCATGAGATCAAGAGCTCATGATCTTGATCTTTTGATCTTTGATCTTGATCTCATAATAAGAGCTCATATGTAATTTGATCTTAACTCCGCATATGTAATTTCTGATGAAGTTGATAAAAGTCGTGTATTTCCACCAATATACGTGATACCTTCAACAGAACCGCCATATCGACAAATAATTGCTCTTGAATTCATATTCGATGTAAATTGTGAGAGAATCAAAATAAGGAGAATTTTTAGAGAATCAAAATAGTAAGAATTATGAGAAGATCAAAATAGTGAGAATTGTGAAAAAATAAGTTTGTGAGATTGTATATATATACATATAATATAACGGTAAAAAAACGACTAAAAAACGGCTATATAACGGTCGAATTTGAAAAAGAGGAGAGAGAAAAAAATTCAATTTTTTTAAAATATTAAAAAAAAAATTGTTTTTTTTTAAATAACATAGGTGAGAGAAAAGAGTGAGAGAAATGAATGAAGAGAGAGAAAATTTTTTTAAAAAAAATTCGTTTTTTTTTTTAAATAATAGGAGAGAGAAAGGGGTGAGAGAAATGAATGAAGAGAGATAATTTTTTTTTTTAAAAAAATCGTTTTTTTTTTAAATCATTTTTTTTTAAATAATAGGAGAGAGAAATGGGTGAAATAAATGAATGAGAGAGAGAAAAAAATTTTAAAAAAATTCGTTTTTTTTTTTTAAATAATAGGAGAGAGAAAGGGGTGAGAGAAATGAATGAAGAGAGAGAAATTTTTTAAAAAAAAAAATCGTTTTTTTTTTTAAATCATTTTTTTAAAATAATAGGAGAGAGAAATGGGTGAAATAATTGAATGAAGAGAGAGAAAAATTTTAAAAAATAAATTCGTTTTTTATTTTAAGGAGAGAGAAAAGAGTGAGAAATAAATGATGAGAGAGAAAAACTTTTTAAAAAAAAATTGGTTTGTTTTTTTAAATAATTGAAGAGAGAGAAATTGTGAGAGATTAATGAGGAGAGAGAAACCGGTCTTTTAAAGACCGGTTTTTCATTTTTTTTTAAAAAAATATTAGAGGAGAGAGAGTGTATTGAGAAATTTTGAGGAGAGAGAAAAACCGGTCTTTTAAAGACCGGTTTTGTATCTTTTTAAAAATATTTGAAAAATTCGATTTGTTTTCATAAATACTTTTTTTTTTTGTATTTTTTTGATAATTACCCCTTTTAAAAACCGCCTCATCAAGAATTCAAAAATCAAGAAAGAAATAAAGAAAAATCTCAGCCATTGTTGGTAGTTCAGAGGGGGAGAGAGAGAGAGAGAACCGATCGATCGATCGATCGAAATTTTCTTCCTTCTTGTTTGAATTTCTCTGTTAATCTTGTTATTACGTCAGCAATTGTGGATCAAAATCAATGTTTTTTGCTCTTAATTTAACCATCAATGGGGCGTAAGAAGCGAGGTTCTGCTGCTAGGGCTTCTGCTTCCATTAAAGATGAGCGGAAGCAAAATGTCACTCAATCTGGTGATTTCGTTCAATGTAAGACTTCAACCGAACTCGATTGCGAGGAAAACCTAACCTCTATTAGACAGGAAAACAACACCAATGCCCTAAAGCTCATTGAAGAATTGAATCTCTGTTACACGACCTCAGCAGTCATCCACCGAGTTAAAGGTTTAATTTCTGTTAAAATTGCAACCCTAATTAATGATCTTAATGAGAAAGAAATACAGTTGAAGTATGCAATCGAATCTACAAGAAAAGCGATTTCTTTGGTTCCAAATTGGATCGAGCTTCTTCATTTCTATGCTAATCTACTCTACATTGCTTCGAATGATCGTAAAGGGTATGAAGAGGTTATCCAAGAATGTAGTCGGGCATTATCGATTGAAAATCCCTACGATCCAACAAAGGGTAGTTTGGAGGAGGTATCCATACGAGAGGCTAGTGTAGCAGATGTGAAGCAGAACCTTCGTTCGTTAATTCAAAAATCCAACATTGCTTTGATATCAATTTGGATGAAGCATCTTTTGACTGAATCGAAGGTCGGGTCGGTTCCCACGAAACGGATATTGACAGAAGAGCTTAAGAAGGATCTTGTTTCTGCAACAACGGAGTGGAGAATCTTGCAGCAGCAAAACTTGGAGCAGAAACCTATTTCAACCCAATCGAAGAATGATGAGGAGGAGAATAAGCGAGTGAGCGATCGTCGTAAGAAGGAAAATTTAAAGAATATTGTCTCCTCGATGGTGAAGAAGGATTGGGTTCGATCATATTGGAAATCTTTGAGTCTCGATAAGAAGCAAAGTTTGCTCAAAGTGAGTGTTCACAATCTCGAAACCCATTTCAAGGATGGATTGCAGATGGAAGTTCTGTCGGAAGCTCTGTCTTTTGGCAAAGCCAATGGGAGATGGAAATTCTGGGCTTGCCCAAGCTGCAATGAGAAACTTGTTGATTATGTTTCATTTATGCAACATGTTCAAAGGGATCATGTAAAAGTCCTATCGTCAAATTTGCGATCTCTTTTTCCTCAAATAGTTGGAGATGATTGGGTTGCCATGATTCGCAATGGTCCATGGCACCCAATAGATATTTCTGGTTCATTAAAAATGCTTGAAGGATCAAAAGATAAATCGGAGTGTTCTCCTGATAAGGCGACGGAGAAAGAATCCAAAGCGGAGAAGACTCAGAATAAGAAACTCGTGGAAACAAGTAGAAACCATGCTGAGATTTCTAATGTTGAATTAATGGTATGTGGAAGTAGTTGGTGGACAAAGGTATTTTATCTTGGACGTAGGTGGCCGCTTTCTGATGATTCTGAGCGTACGGAGCTCCTTAGAAAAGTTCCTATCATGCTCCACATACTTCTGAGACATAATTATCTTACTGCAAGTCATATTACTAAGGTGATACGATTCACCATGGACAAGATACAACGCATCATTCATGGTTCACGGTTTCTTAACATTGGCTTGGAACAATCACCTCTCAGTTTATGCTTCTTGTCACCTTCAGAGCTTAAAACAATCTTCAGATTCTTGGAAGATCTTATTATTTCTTGTTGGTCAGGAAAAGAGAAGGATAGCAACATAGATGATGAGACACATCGTGTCACTCATGAATCTGAAATCAATAAGAGGATCATTTTTTATGGTGATTCTTTATGTCTCCTTTTGGAGAAGAGTGGTTCCATGGACGATAGTGCTGATAGCGATGCACTGTTAAGCTGGATATTAGAAGAAGATTCTTCGAGTGGGGAACAACTGGCTTCATGGAAATGTCTGAGGGAAGATAAAACACGTTGTGGGATGGAAATTCTGCAAAAAATTAAAGAGGAAAACTCCATCTTACAGACCTGGTGCGAGAGTTTATGTGAGAGACTGGACCTTGTAGTAGCTTTCAACACAGTCGAGAGACTCTATATCGGAGAGCGTAAAGGAAGGAAGGAAGCAACTGAATTCGTTTCTCAAAGTTACGAGGTAGTCCTCAAGAAGCGGAAAGAAGACCTTACTGAGAGGAAGAATGAGCTTAAAGCTGTATCAGTTGTTCTTAATGAAGCACAACATCTTAAAGTCTCACAATTTGGATACGAGGAATCTTTGACTGGCAAAGATGAGGATTGGAGAATGCAGGACTTAATGTATCAAGCGGACACTTGCATAGAAACAGCATTTCTGAGACACAAGGCTTGGTTCTCTATACAGGTAGTTTTATCTGCAAGACTAAAACCATGACTTGTGGTCCATGACAATGTTTTATTCTAATGACATAGTATTTCATTCTTGTAGTTCAGCAAAATTGATGCAAAGATCATCCATGCTGGCACTTCTATCTGGGCATTGGAGTCGAAGCTTGGGTCTTTTTCTGCCCAAGATTACCGGGCAATTATGTTGCCTCTTCTGAAGTCATTTTTGCAGGTATGTAATGGTATCTTTACCTGATTTATGAACCCCATCCCATTTATCAGCCGTCACGTATATGTTTGATAATAGGACATAGTTTGCATGGTCACCCATGAAGCCCAGCTTTCTTCCCCATTTCAAGATTTCTATGGATTCTGCAAGCACCCAATAAAGCTTTCCACATAACCACATCCGGTTTCATCGGCGTTGTTCTCATGATCTCCTTTGCCTTGTCAAACAGACCCACATGGCCAAACAGATCAACCATGCCCGCACCCATAGTTTGCAATGCCTGGTTTGATCCCATAAACACAACTCATTTTTCCGAAATACCAAATCCCATCCTCAATCAATCTTACGAGACTGCAAGCATTCAGAACACCATTAAACATTGTTGAGTTGGGCTGAAAACCCATACCCTCCATCTTCAAGAAGAGTTCAATTGCTTTTCTGCTTTCCCCATTTGCAGCCAGACCCGAAGTCATCGCATTCAAAGAGTCCACTCTTCTTATCCATTCCTTCAAATGCTTGAACCGTGCCTTCTAAGCATCCATACTGTTAGTATTTTTGTGCCCATACAAGTTAATTGTATTTTGAGACCAAAAAAAAAAAAAATTCCATGAACTAAGTAAGGCTTGACATATTTGGTATTTTAGATTTTACGCATTCAAAATCCTAAAACATGACTTTAATAAACTTTGATTTTTCCCAATAGGATCTAATCTATCACATATTTCAAACACACTATTCATTCAATGTAAAACGAGTTCAAGGTACTTACCTTGTGCCATTGTGAAATCGTTGATCCAAAATGTTGGAGATGTGCCTCTCTATCCACATGTTCCTCAAAACTTTCGAAACCCCAATCAAATTGATCATTTCTTCTAGACTCACCTTCTCCCTTCTCTCCATATGGATCGGCTAAGTATTAGTGATTGATGGATATCACTCTTGTGCAGGGGCGGAGCCAGGATTTTCTTGTAGTGGGGGCAAACTATGATTAGTTGTATGGTTGAAGAACTTGAATGGAGGGAGGTGAGGGTGTGGGGGCAAAAATTGGAGGGAGATGAGGGTGTGGGGGCAAATGGGGAGAGAGGTGAGGGAGTGGGGGACAAATGGGGCATGTAATTAGTTGAAAATATAAGGGTGTCTCAAAGTTTTGTGGGGGCAATTGCCCCCACCAGCTCCTTACTAGCTCCACCCCTGCTCTTGTGAACTTTCTACTTTATGTGTTTCCACACATACGTTCTCTCTTATTCGTACTTCCAATATGGGGTCGCCAATCCCTTTTATAGATGAAGGTTGAGGGCCTAAGTTATTCTTTTAGTAAGTTTCCTATTCATCAAAGTCTCTTACTAACTTTAAAGAATATTCATAATTATAAAGATATTGGGGCTCTTTAATATTGGTATCTATTATGTATATAGACTCCTTGTACAATTAAACAATAGAAACCGTGAGATCAATGGGCTACACGATATAGAATTCTAACATTCTCCTACTTGATCCATTAGTTCAATTGTGTTAATAGTGAATTTTCAAAACATTTTGAAAAAGACTCATCTTTAGGATTCTATAACCAAAACCATTTTATACGTGATTATGAATTTTAAAATCATCAATATTCCCGATATATTATTAGATTTTTTAATACCATATTTTGATTAGATATTAATGTGTGTCATGGCAGTTGTATGTCATACTTCCTTCCATGTACTACGCCATCAATACCATTTCTGATATAACCTTTAATTGTGCCCATTTCATTTGTCTTGTCAAGACATTTCCTGTATTACTTAAATCTAAACAAAATATGCATAATGTAAATGGAAACAGGAAATAAGCAGAAACAAACTTTATTCAGTATTAATGTTAATGTCAATTACATAACCACTTCAGAGTAATCTATTTCAAATACATAAACAATTTTCTTAAAAGACCCATCCTGATAACATGTTCTCTGTAAACTTTTGATGATAATCCTTTTGTCAATGGATCAATTATCATTCGAGTGGTGCTAATGTTTTCTAATGAAACTAACTGTTTCTGGATTATTTCTCTAATCAATAAGTATTTGACCTCCATGTGTTTTGCACCGTTCGAGTATTTTCCATTTTTAGAGAAAAACACAATTGTGGTATTGTCACAATATATCTTCAACGGCCTGGCTATAGAGTCAACAAAGTCCTGAGATAAAATTCTGCAACCATAAAGCATGACTCATCAAAGCATGCCATGAATTCAGCCTCCATAGTGGATGAAGTAATAATGCTCTGCTTCACACTTCTCCACAAGATAGCTCCTCTTGCTAGTAGATATACAAAATCCGATATAGACTTTCTACTATCAGAGCATCCAACAAAATATGAATCTGAGTATCCGATCACTTCTAAATGATCTGATCTCCTGTAAGTGAGCATATAATCTTTCACCCCTTGTAGATACCTCATGACCTTCTTTACAGTTTTCCAATGATCTATTCCCGGGTTACTTTGATATTTTCCTAACATTCCAACTGCAAAACTAATATCTGGTATAGTACATGTCTGAGCATTCATCAAACTCCCAATAGCTGAAGCGTATGGAATATCCCTTATCTACTCCCTTTCTAAATCATTCTGCAGACATTGCATCAAGTTGAACTTGTCTCATTTCCCGATGAGTGCGTCACCAATAGAACAAGATTGCATATTATATCTCCCTAAGACTCTGTTGATATAACATTTCTGAGACAACCCTAATAATCCTTGAGATCAATTCCTAAGGATTTTTATGCCAATGACTTATGTTGCCTCACCCATATCAACCATCTTAAAGTTCTTAGTGAGATAATTCTTGGTTTCGTGCAATAAACAAAGATCACTACTAGCTAACAGAATATCATTTATATAAAAAATCAATATGATAAACTTGTTCCCACTGATATTCAGTTATATACACTGGTTGACAATGTTTTCCTTAAATCCTAAGGAGGTAATGGTATCGTTAAACTTTATATACCATTTTCTTGAAACTTGTTTAAGTCTGTAAATGGATTTCTTAAATCTGCAGGCTAATTTTTCTTTTCCCTGTTCTGTAAACCCTCCAGGCTGTTCCATGTAGATTTTTTCATCCAAACTCCCATTTAAGAAAGTTGTTTTCACATCCATCTGGTGTAACTCCAAATCATAATGAGCCACCAATGCCATAATGATTTTAAGTGAGTCTTTATTTGAAACTGGAAAAAAAGTCTCAGTGTTATCGATACCTTCCTTTTGAGTAAAACCTTTGGCCACAAATCTTGTTTTAAATCGTTTGACATTGCCTTTTGCGTTGCGCTTCGTCTTGAAGACCTATTTACAACCGACTTTCTTACTTTTAGGAGTCAATTCGATGAGATCCCAAACACAGTTTTGGTCCATAGATTTTAACTCTTCTTTCATGGCATCCATCCACTTAATACAATCATCACTTTTCATTGCTTATGAAAACATAACCAGATCTTTATTTATCCCAATATCAAAGTCAGATTCCTGTAGATACACTATGTAGTCATCTGAAATGGCAGGTCTTCTTACTCTAAGAGATCTTCTTAGAACTACCGGTGGTGAATCTTCAATTACAATAGTTGAGTCTTGATGAAATGGTGAATCAACTTGTTCTAACTGTTGTCCATTCTCCTTAAGTTGTTGAACATCTTGAAAATTAATAGTTTCATGAAAATTAAAAGGTGATAGGATATCTACTATTATTTCTTTGAGAGTTATTTTACGTGGTTCCACACTCCCACTAATCTCACCATTTTCCAAGAATTTGACGTTTTTGAGTTCAACTATCTCGTACTTTGGTTAGGCAATAGAACTTGTATCCTTCAGATTTTTCTGGATAACCAATGAAATATCCAAAGATGGTCTTGGGATCCAATTTCCTTTCTTATGAATTATAGATCCTTGCTTCCGTTGGGCAGCCCCAAACATGTAAGTGTCTTAAACTAGGTTTCCTACCAGTCCACAACTCGAATGGAGTCTTAAGAACTGCCTTACTAGGAAGTTTGTTTAAGATGTACATTGCGGTATTTAATGTTTTTCCTCACAAGAATTCTGGAACTGTTGAGTGACTACATGATTTTAACCATGTCCATAAAAGTGTATGATTACGCCTTTCAACTACACCATTCTACTGAGGCGTCCCTGTTGAGTAAATTAATAATTTACATGTTTAGAAAGTCTGGGTTGACCTAGTCTTTAGGATGTTCGGTTATTTTGTTTCTGGTTTACCTAGTTTATAGGAGTTTGTTTTTTGCACGTTGAGTAGTGCCTATTTTCATGCTATTATTAGTTGTCTATTTTCCTATAAAAGGCTGTTTATTTGATGAATAATGTAGAGAAGAAAATCTCTTGTAAAAACTTTTATCTACTTTTATTTGTAAAAGTGATATCAGAGCTAGGTTCAAGGAGAGTAAAAGGTGCGCGACTGATGGCTTTCGAAAATTTTGTACAACCAGCCATTCCACGTTTTGATGGTCACTATGACCATTCGAGCATGCTCATGGAGAACTTTTTGAGGTCCAAAGAATATTGGACGGTTGTGGTTTTTGGAGTAGTAGAACCAGCAACAGGTGTTGTACTAACAGATACGCAAAAAACGGA
Organism: Akebia trifoliata; assembly: GCF_017979445.1. Lineage (NCBI taxonomy): Eukaryota > Viridiplantae > Streptophyta > Magnoliopsida > Ranunculales > Lardizabalaceae > Akebia > Akebia trifoliata. The sequence continues at coordinate 5,349,144 of NC_141377.1, read as the reverse complement.
ACTTGACGGGCTGAAGTTGAAAGATCTCAAATCAAAAAAATTATCTATTCCAAGCTATTGATCATTCAATCTTGGAAACCATTCTTTGTAAAGACACTTCCAAGTAGATTTGGGACTCTTTGAAGAAGAAATATCAGGGGACAGCAAAGGTAAAGCAGGCACAGCTTCAAGCACTTTGCACTGATTTCGAGACTTTACACATGAAGATAGGAGAATCGATTTTAGATTCCTTCTCAAGGATGATGGCAATAGCAAATAAGATGTGGATTCATGGTGAACAACTGGCAAACGTCACTATCTTTGAGAAGATTCTTCGTTCGATGATGGCGAAATTCAACTATGTTGTTTGCTCAATTGAGGAATCTAAAGACACTGATGAACTTTCCATTGATGAATTACAGAGTTCCTTGTTGATTCATGAGCAGAAAATACAACGGCAAGACAAAGAGGAGCAAGTGTTACAAGCCTCATCTAATAATCATCCTTCATCGTCAAAAGGAGTAGGCCGAGGAAGAGGAAGGGGCAGAAGCAAAGGTAACAATGATGGTAGAGGAAGAGGTGATGACAACAATCATTCAATTACAACTCCTTTCAAGTCAAAGTCAGCAGACAAATCAAAAGTTGAATGCTTCAGGTGTCACAAGTATGGACATTACAAATCAAAATGTTGAACTAATTTAGATAGAAATGGTGAAAAACAATCAAATTTTGCAGAAAAGGAAGAAGAAGTGTCTTTATTGTTGATTTGCCATGTGAGGGAGGAAACCCAGAAGAACTTGTGGTACTTAGACACAGGCTGCAACAACCATATGTGTGGAGAGAAGTCTGCATTCTCTGATTTGGATGAATCCTTCTACGACTTTGTGAAGTTTGGTGATGATTTTAAAGTCTCTGTTATGGGAAAAGGGAAGGTAGCAATTCAAACTAAGAGAAATTATGTTCAAAGTATCTCTAATGTTCTCTTTATTCCAGATTTAAGAACAAACTTACTCAGTGTTGGCCAACTTCAAGAAAAGGGATTTGCAATCTCTATCAAAGACGGAGTCTATAGAATTTGAAGATAAAAAATTGGGCTTAGTTGCTCAAGTCACCCTGACAGCTAACCGAATGTTTCCATTATATCTCCACAACACTACTCATTCATGCTTATTTGCAAAATTGAATGAGGAGGCATGGCTATGGCATTTTCGCTATGGGCATCTTAATTTTGGAGGATTAAAGACTCCATATCAAAAAAATATGGTGACAAGTCTTCCTCAAATTATAGCTTCTTCTCAGGTTTGTGAAGAATGTGTTGTTCGCAAACAACACCACAATCGATTCCCACAAGGAAAATCCTAGAAAGTGAAGAAGACATTGGAGCTCGTTCATTCCAACATTTGCGGGTCAATAATGCCATATTCAAATGGAGGTAAAAGATAAATAATTACTTTCATTGATGATTATAGTCATAAAATCTAGGTTTATTTTTTGCAAGAAAAATCTAAAGCTTTTGTAGCCTTTAAATGCTATAAAGTGCTTGTTGAGAAAGAGGTTGGCTACCCAATAAAAGTTCTTCACACAGATCGTGGTGGAGAATATAACTCACATGAATTTGCAAATTTTTGTGAGACCCATGGAACAAGAGACAACTTAAAGCAGCTTACACGCCCCAACAAAATGGTGTTTGAGAGAGGAAAAATCGTACTATTCTAAATATGGTGCAAAGCCTTTTGACAAGGAGTAGTATTCTGAAGAATTTCTGGCCCGAAGCAATTAATTGGAGCATTCATATTTTGAATAGAAGTCCCACACTTGTTGTTCAAAACATGACACCAGAGGAAGCATGGAGCGAACGAAAAATAGTGGTAGATCATTTCAGAATTTTTGGTGTGTTGCATATGCCCATATTCCAGATCATAAGAGAAAAAAACTAGATGACAAAGGAGAAAAATGCATTTTTCTTGATGTTAGTTATCAATCAAAAGCTTATAAGCTTTATAATCCTAGCACTAAGAAAATTCTTATCAGTCGAGACGTTTTTTATGAAGATCAAACTTGGTCGTGGAATAAAAATGTTGTTAGAGAACATATTCCAACAAGTTTTGATGGAGAAAATAATGATGAAGAAGAACAGTCCCAGCAACAACTTGTTTAAGCAATTGTTGCTCTTGAGAATCCTTAAAATGAAGCTCCTACAGCCTCCTCTAAAATCACACCATCAACATCAGAATTTGACAAACAAGTTGAAGCAGCAACTAGATCACATTCACATCGTGTTCAAAAGAGGCCAGCATGGATGTCGAATTATGAGGTAACAAGAATTGATCAATCTGAAGATCCACTCACTCACTTTGCTCTATTTTCAGATTGTGACCCTACAATTTTCGAAAGTGTTGTCAAAGAACCAAAATGGCAGAAGGCTGTGGATGCTGAAATTACAGCCATTGAAAAAAATGATACTTGGGAGCTATCTGATCTTCCAAAAAGGCACAAAACAATTGGTGTAAAGTGGGTTTACAAGACAAAGCTGAAGGAGAGTGGTGAAGTTGACAAGTACAAGGTGCACTTGGTGGCCAAGGGCTATAAGCAAGAGTTTAGTGTTGATTACAAAAAAGTCTTTGCTCCGGTTGCAAGGCATGACACAATCAGATTGGTGATTGCATTGGCAGCTCAAAACTCATGGCCTATCTTCCAGTTGGACGTGAAATCGACATTCCTCCATGGAGATTTGAAAGAACAAGTATTTATTGATCAACCTCCTGGTTATGTGAAACTTGGAAATGAGCATAAAGTGTATAAATTAAAAAATGCACTATATGAATTAAACAAGCTCCACAGGCTTGGCATAATCTTATAGAAACTTATTTTTTGAAGAAAGGATTTCTAAAATATCCTTACGAACATACACTTTACATAAAAATTGAAGATGGAGGGAAAATGCTCATTGTTGCTTATATGTGGATGATTTAATTTACACTGGAAGTGATAGGGCCATGTTTGAAAATTTTAAGAAATCCATGATGACTGAATTTGATGCGTTACTTTCTTGGTATCGAAGTAGTGCAGTCCTCTACTGGAATTTTTATTTCTCAAAAGAAATATGTGCGAGAAATTTTGGACAGGTTTCAAATGAAGGATTGTAATCCTGTGAATACACAATCTGAGTTTGGTTTGAAGCTAAATAAAGATAATGGAGGAAAGAATGTTGACAGCACTCTTTACAAGCAGATAGTGGGGAGCTTAATATATTTGATAGCAACAAGGCCTGATATAATGCATGTTGTAAGTATCATTAGTAGATACATGGAGTGTCCGACAGAGACTCATCTCTTGGTTGCAAAAAAGAATTTTTTGGTACCTGCAAGGTACTAAGGAGTTTGGGTTGTTCTACAAGAAGGGAGAAAAGTCAGATTTGTTTGGTTTCACAGATAGGGATTATGCAAGAGATTCAGATGATTGAAAAAGCACATCTGGGTATGTTTTCATGATGGGGACAATAGTTGTTTCATGGTTATCAAAGAAGCAACCAATTGTCACATTATCAACCACTAAAGGTGAATTTGTTGTTGCAACAGCTTGTGCTTGTCAAGTTATTTGGCTAAAGAAAATTCTAAAAGAGATGCATTTCAAGCAAGATAGGCCTACGTTCATTTATTGTGACAACAGTTCAGCAATAAAGCTCTCAAAAGACCCTGTTCTACCCGATCGAAGCAAGCATATAGATGTGAAGTATCATTTCTTGAGGGATTTCACTAATGATGGAGCCATTAATACCAGAGTCAAATTTCCTACATTTCAGAGGCTCAGGAAGCTACTTAGTGTTTGCACTTCAAATGATTCAATTTGAGGGATGTTGCTTCAAGTTTGATCCTTTATTAAACTAATTGTTATGTCTGAAACATCAGTTTAAGGGAAGGATGGTTGAGTAAATTAATAATTTACATGTTTAGAAAGTTTGGGTTGACCTAGTCTATAAGAGTTTGTTTTTTGCACGTTGAGTAGTGCATATTTTTCATGCTATTATCAGTTGTGTATTTGCCTATAAGAATGTTGTTTATTTGATGAATAATGTAGAGAAGAAAATCTCCTGTAAAAACTTTTATCTTCTTTTATTTGTAAAAGTCTCAAGCATTGTATACTGTGCACAAGTACCTAACTTTTCTAAGAGTTTAACAAAAGGGCCAGGGTTCTAACCTGATTCATTAAATCTACCATAGTATTCACTTCCTTTATCTTACCTAACTATTTTAACATTTCTATCTAACTGTATTTCTACCTCAGTCATAAATATCTAGAAGATATCCACAGACTAAGATTTTTCATGAATAAGATAAACATAACCAAACCTAGAGAGGTCGTCTATAAATGTGATGAAATACCTTTTTCCACTTAAACATACAGTGGGAAAAGGTCCACAAATGTCAATGTGTATGATCTCAAGAAGTTTTTTACTTCTTGTGGCTTCTTTCTTAATATGTTTGGTTTACTTCCCTTTAATGCAATCCATGCATACTGAGAAATCTATGAAGTCCAAATTATCCAAACTTTGTCCTTTACTAATCTCTTTATCCTAGCTCTGGAGATATGTCCTAGACATTTGTGTCGCAAAATAGAGGAATTTTCATTAATCAAGCCACGTTTCAAACCATTATTTCGAATGCAAGAAAATTAAAAACTAGGCATAATCAAAATTTAAATTAATTCTATATAACTATCAATCAAAAATTCAGATCCAACTAAAATTGAATATAAGAACAATTTGAATTGTCCACATTAAAAAAAAAAATCAAATATCCAAAATTATATAATCTAGATAATGAAATTAAATTCCTATATATGGTAGGAACATAATAAGTGCTCTCCAGATCCATCTAATGACCAGTCTCCAATATCAAGCGATAGGTCCCAACAGCTAACACTTGTACTCCGAGACGGTTTTCCATAAAGATAGATCTTTTATTTTGCATTGGTTTCCTACTTGAAAGGAATCCCTGCATCGAATTTGTAATATGAGTTGTGGTTCTAAAATCAATCCACCAGGTATTAAAAGGTACTTCAGTTAAATTTGATTCATAACATACAAAAGAAAGAGACATACCTTTCTTTTCGAACCAATTTCTGCGTTTTACGCAGTCCTTCTTTATGTGTCCGGCTTTGCCACAGAAGCAACACTTGACACCATTGACGTTCTTCCCTTCAGCCTGATTTGCATTCCCAGGCGCGTTACCTTTCCCTGATGTGTTCTTTCTTTCATTCTTTGACTTTCCTCATTTCTTTCTTGTTCCTTGAGTCATCACAAAAGCAGACCGTTTTCCTTCTTGTCTTAATCTCATCTCCTCTTGAATGTATATGTCAATCAGTTCTTTCACACTCCACTTGTCTTTATTAGTGTTGTAGTGGATCTTAAAGAGACCGAACTGAGCTGAGAGAGAGTTGAGGATGAACTGTACTAGGAAGGAATCATTTACATTCATTCCTAATGTTCTAAGCTTTGTAGCCTTGTCTGTCATGTTGAGGATATGGTCTTGTATTCCTCGTGCCCCTTCATACTTCATGTCGTCAACTCAGCCATCAGTGTGCCCACAAGCGATTTATCAGCAGAGTTAAACTTTTCTTCCACATTCTTCAAATACTTTTGCGCGTTGTCAGTTGAAGGTAGGGAGGTCTTGATGTTGTTAGCAATTGGTATCCTCATGAACATCAAACTAAGCCTATTTGATCTTTCCCAAGTGAGGAGCAAGTTCTCTTGCTCTATCATACTGCTCTCATTTATGTCTACAGGTTTTGCAAAGATGAATGCTAAGTTAAGATCCTGAACACCTAGAATGAATTGGATGTGCTCATATCATTCCGAAATATTTGATCCGATAAG